>NC_045950.1:1209769-1431359 GCF_004382195.2 Drosophila sechellia | reverse complement strand
GAAGAAACGATTGTTTTAATTATTTATTATTATTGATTATTGTTTAATTATTATTAATTATTGATTATTATTTAATAATTATTTAACCCAAATAATAATTTTTTTTTTAAAGCTATTTCTGGCTCCCATTTCTGGTTCCTAAATTAAAATAATAAAATTGTGGTCCTAAATCCGGTAGCTATTTTTATAAATTTAAACTTGAATTTTCTAGCTATTTTCCATATATTAGCTATATTTTTTTTTTCTTTCGGGATTTCCAGTCGATAGCGATTTTTTATAAATCCTTGGCTATTTTCCAGACTCCAGCCGGTAGCTATTTTTATAATTTAAAACTTGAATTTTCTAGCTATAGCTAGCTATTAGCTAGCCAATTTCTAGCTATTTTCTAGCTATTTTCTATATATTAGCTATTTTTGGGATTCCAGTCGATAGCGATTTTTTTATAAAATCCTTGGCTATTTTCCAGACTCCAGCTGGTAGCAATTTTTTAGCGATTTTTTTCAGAAATTGCAATTCATAGTTTTTGTTTTTATATAAATTTGAGCTATTGTTTTTCTGGACCACCAATATAGCTATATCTTCTTGTGGACTTCACTCTAGCTGTTGTTTTCTTTTGTGAATCCTCCTAGCTATTTTTTTTTTTTTTTTTCACACTGAATTTTAGCTATATTGTGCTTCATTTAAGCTTTTTTCCAGTTGATTGAAGATCTATTGGGCCTTATTTCACAAAGACTGCGATTTTTGTTTCTTTCGTGCTCCAATCTCCAGATCCCAATTGCAACTTTCTCCCGAATTCCGACGGGATCCTTTGTCCATCCAGATTTTGGTGCCCTCCGTGTCTGGTTCTTTTTTTCTCAATTCCACACTTTTTTGTTTGCGGCGTGCAGGCCTTCTTGACTTCCTTCTCTTAGGGCGTAGCTGAGCATGCCCCTAGAGGAGACAAGAAAAAGACCACCGCACCTGGAAAAGAACAAAAGTTCAACCCGCAATCTCCGCTATCCACTCGCGGTAAGCCAGCATCCAAGTCCGTTAGTCCTAGGGTCAAACCCGCGACTCCCACTCCGAAAGCAAAGGGTTTGCCATCGACCAGTTCGAAGACAACTCCTAGGTTGGTCATTTCCCGACCAGTGACGCGAGCGTCTAGTGAGTCTTCTCTATCGAGAAAATCCGAGAGTCCCTCCGCTGTCGGGACTGATTTCCTCCGCGTCACACGCTCTAACACAAGACAAATGGCATCCTCTGAGCAGCCAACGCCCGCAAACGCAGCGTTGCATAAATTCATCGCCGTCAGCGATCGCGTAAGCCTTTTGAAGCGAAGATCAACACTCCTGATCAAGCCTCTCCGTCCCTACACACGTTACAAGTCCGTCTGCAACAGGTGCGAGCCTTATGGGACAAAGTGGAAAGAGAGTACGAAACATGCTCTGACCTAATGGCCCAAGAAGGATCCCTCGACACAGTGCCTATTCTCCAGGCCAAGTATGACTACTGCTACTCAGTATACGAGTCATGTGCAGCACAAATTGGCGAAACAATCGACAGAGCAACGCCTCAAGTCGCGCAAGCACCCTCTCAGCCGCTAATTTCGTCCGGCTGCCGCTTACCTCCATGCGACACGGAAGTCTTCGATGGCGACTACCTCCGATGGCCCACTTTCCGGGACCTATTCACGGCAATTTACGTAAACAACCCCAGGTTGACTCCGGTCGAGAAGCTATTCCACCTCCTTACCAAAACAAGTGGCGAAGCAAAAGCCATCGTGGCGAAATCTCCTCTCACGAATGATGGTTTTGCTTCGGCTTGGGAGGCGCTTCGAGATCGGTTCCAAAATAAGCGACTTTTAGTCAACAGCCAGCTCAAGCTTCTTTTTAACTTGAGCTCAATTTCACAAGAATCTGGTCATGCTCTAAAAGAGCTACAATCCACGATTCAGGGGTGTTTAATAGCACTAGAGCATTCCCAGGTATCCACAGAGAACTGGGATTGTATCTTGGTTTTCCTTTGCGCGAGCAAACTGCCCAAGCAGACCCTGTCCTTATGGGAACAGTCGCTAACTGCCAAATCCGAGATCCCAGCTTGGGAAGAAATGAATGCCTTCCTGAGCGAAATGTATCGGACATTGGAAGCCATCGAAGATATGAAACCGACTCAGGCAGTTCCAAAAAGGCTTCAATCCTTCGAGACAAAGGTCAGCACCAAACAGAAAGGGTGTGACTTATGTTCTAAGGAGAACCATCCGGTAAGATTGTGCCCGCGTTTTCTTCAAATGTCTGTTGACTCGCGCTCCGGGTATATCAAAAAGAAGCAGCTATGTCTGAATTGTTTTGCCAGAGGTCATCAGCTACGTGACTGCACAAGCACGCACAGCTGCTTTACATGTAAGGGCAGGCACCATACGCTGCTGCATCGCAGCCCCCCAAATTCCGAAAGTGCGAGTTCCTCAACCTCGCCCCCTACACAGCAACTTCCGAGACCCTCTAGCAGAAATGCATCGGCAAGCACCTCACCGGTGCAAACTTTTTTCGCGTCCGGCACTTCAGCCGTCCTACTGAGCACAGCGATGATTGACGTGTGCCATTTGGGGACGAACTACCGAGCCCGAGCCTTAATCGACTCGGGATCCGAGGCGACGTTCGTTTCAGAACGCCTGTTCAACCTCATCAAGTTGCCATTCCGCAACACCCAGACCCAAGTCTCCGGGTTAAATCATTCAGTCTCCGCGAAATCCTCGAAGCTGTGTCACTTCGGGATTCGCTCCCCTACTAAGCCAGGTCTACAGTTAGACACTGAAGCGTACGTCCTTCCGGAGCTCTCAGGCAAACTGCCCTCCTATCCGATCCCTCGGAATTCTTTGAAGGACCTGCCCGCACTCCGCTGGGCAGATCCTACATTTTTTGAGAGCTCTCAAATTGATGTATTGATCGGGGCTGACATTCTACCATCCATAATGATGGATGGCACCCGACAAAATATTTGCGGCTCGCTCCTGGGCCAAGAAACTATTTTCGGGTGGGTGCTAACGGGGCCGATTTCCAAGGGCAAGCCGAAACGGGTCGCATCCTTCACGACCCAGGTGCACGAAATAGGCGACCCTGATACGCTCGACACGCTTCTCAGCAAGTTCTGGGAGGTGGAGGATCTACCAGTAAAGATGGTAAAAGAGTCGGACTCCTATTGTGAAAGGAACTTCCTCCAAACAACGACAAAAGACGCAAGCGGGAGATACGTGGTGACGCTCCCGTTCCGGGATCCCGAGAATACCGGATCCGATTTAGGATATTCAAGGTCCATTGCGCTAGCTCAGTTTCTTAGAAACGAAAATCGTTTAAAAAGAGACTTTCCATTAAAAGAGCAATATGACAGCGTGATCCAGGAGTACCTGGATCTGGGTCATATGAAAGAAGTTCCGCCGACTCACAATTCTCCCTCGTATCATCTTCCTCATCACGCGGTAGTTAAGCCCGAAAGCACCACTACAAAGCTTCGCGTTGTATTCAACGCTTCAAGTCCGTCGGCAAATGGGACCAGCTTAAATGATATTCTTCATGCTGGTCCAGTCCTACAATCCGATCTAACGATCCAGGTCCTGAAATGGCGTTATTTTCAATACGTCTTCAGTGCAGACATTACGAAAATGTATCGTCAGATCTGGGTCGATCCGAAACATACCCCGTTTCAAAGAATTCTGTTCCGAAACAAGGAAGGAGATATCCGAGACTTCGAATTAAAAACAGTTACCTTCGGGGTCAACTGCGCCCCATTCCTCGCCATTCGCGTCTTGCAACAGCTGGCAGAGGATATCCAAGTGCCATTTCCAAATGCCAGCCGCATCATCCAGCAGCACATGTACGTCGACGACGTTCTGGCAGGGGCGAATTCCGTAATCGAAGCCCAAAGTTCAATTCGAGAGTTGCAAGCAGCCCTAAGTGCCTCCGGGTTTCCGCTAAGAAAGTGGACCTCGAACAACAAAAGCGTCCTTAAAGACGTCCCGGCCGAACACCTCCTTCATAGCGAGTTCCTCGACATCGATGCCGAAAGCACGGCCAAGACGCTCGGTATTCGGTGGAGGGCAAAGTCCGACGAATTCTATTTCGTTCCTCCAGACATAGTTGTGGAACCCTCCTATACAAAGCGAGAAGTTTTGTCCCAAATCGCTAGGTTGTTCGATCCTGCCGGGTGGCTCGCGCCGTTCATAATCCGTTCGAAAATGTTCATGCAGGAGATTTGGTTGCAAAACTTAGGCTGGGACGATAAGCTTCCCACTGAAATGTGTCAGCGGTGGCAATCGTTTTTAGCCGAGTATTCCGACCTCAACCAGATCCGCGTTCCGAGATGGATCTCGTACCAGCCTGAGGTAATCATAGAGCACCACGGTTTCTGTGACGCGTCTCAGAGAGCCTATGGAGCGGCGATATACATCCGCGTCGAGATGGGGCAAAAGATCCTGACTCGCCTGCTTACAGCCAAAACACGAGTGGCCCCGGTAAAAACCGTCTCCCTTCCTCGGCTCGAGCTCTGTGGTGCCGTGCTGTTAACCGAAATGGTGACAGCAATCCTCCCGCACATGCCCTCCGCCAGTTCAAATATCCGCTGCTGGACAGATTCCACAATCGTCTTAGCCTGGCTACGAAAGCCTGCGTGCAACTGGACCACATTTGTGGCCAACAGAGTTGCCAAGATCACGCAGGCGACGCCAGTCGACTGTTGGGCACACGTTCGCTCAGAACAAAACTCCGCCGATCTAGCCAGTCGAGGCGTATCCCTACATGAATTGGCAGAAAACCATCTCTGGTGGCACGGACCAGAGTGGCTGCAAGGGCCACGAGAGCTATGGCCAGCACAAAGTGACACTCTTCCAGTGACCGAGCTAGAGCAGCGCGCGGTCAAAGTGCATTTTGTCAAGGCCCCGTCCATCGACTTTCTCGAACGTTTCGCCAAATTGGACAAGGCCCTGCGAGTTCTGGTCTATGTTCAACGCTTCCTTAAACGCTGCCGCAAAGGTTCGTTCTTGCCCAACTCACGCCCTACAAGTGAAGAGATCCGAGGGGCAGAACGAACTCTGACCTCCATTGCGCAGCGCAGAGCATATGGCCAAGATCTTCAGCATCTGACCGAGAAAAGGCCTCTTCCAGTGTCAAGTCCGTTGGTGAATTTGTTCCCGTTCATTGACCAACACGGCCTGTTACGGGCGTGCGGCCGTCTCACTGCCTCCAAAACCCTGCAATATGATGAACGTCATCCGATTATTCTCCCCTATAACTGTAGACTGTCGCGCCTTGTCGTCCAATTTACTCACCAGATTACTCTTCATGGCGGTAGTCAATTGATCGTACGCCTGATCCGATCGAAGTATTGGATTCCTAAAATCAAGAATCTGGTGAAAGCTGTGGTCAATCCTTGTAAGATTTGCACGATTTACAAGAAGAGACTCCAAACACAGCTGATGGGCGATTTCCCGACAGATAGAGTATCCTTCTCTAGGGCGTTCACCTACACGGGTATCGACTATGCCGGCCCTTTCGAAATAAAAAACTATACAGGGAGAGCGTGTCTCATAACGAAGGGATATGTTTGTGTGTTTGTGTGCTTTTCCACGAAGGCTATCCATTTGGAACCCACTTCCGATCTAACAACCGAGAAATTTCTAGCGGCTTTTGCTCGTTTCGTAGCGAGGCGCGGTTGTCCTCAACGGGTCCATTCGGATAATGGTAAGACCTTTGTGGGGGCGGCAACTTCGATTTCCAGGGACTTTCTCCAAGCCATCAAAGAGTCCGTGACTGATGCATATAGCCATCAGGGACTCGTATGGCGATTCATCCCACCAGGGGCTCCACATATGGGGGGTTTGTGGGAAGCAGGGGTGAAAAGCTTCAAAACCCTGTTCCTTAAATCGACGTCAGCCCGCAAATATACATTTGAGGAGCTGGCGACACTTCTCGCTAAGATTGAGGCCTGCCTCAACTCTAGACCCCTCTCCCCTATGTCCGAAGATCCCTCAGATTTGCTGGCCCTCACACCAGGCCATTTCCTTATTGGAGGGCCGTTGCTTTCCACGGCGGAACCCGAGATAAAGGGCGAAGCCAAGTCGATAATAAATCGATGGCAACACCTCAAGGCACAACATCAGCAGTTTAGTGCACGGTGGAAAGAGGAGTATCTTAAGGAACTCCATAAACGAAGCAAATGGCAATTTCCGACCAGGAATCTCCAAGCCGACGATATGGTAGTTGTCAAGGAGGACAATCTACCACCGCACGAATGGCGGCTCGGCAGAATCGTTTCTGCCTTTCCAGGAGCCGACGACCGCATTCGAGTCGTCGAGATCCGTACGTCTCGCGGCACCATAAAACGCCCTGTCCATAAAGTTATTCTGCTACCGATGGAGGACAAAGAGTCCTCCGTTCCTAGGGATTAGGGCACTTCCCCCATTCCGGGGCCAAAAGAGTAGTCGGCTCATACTAAGCTTCTTCATTTCTTTTATTGGCAGACTTACTCATTTCCTCCAATAATGGCTCCTCGACCTCGTGCCACCCAGTCGTTGGAAAGCAGACGTACTCGAGGTATCAAATCCTACCGCTGCCGAGTCTGCTCTGGAATCCATCCTCTTCGGAAGTGCAAGAGGTTCCACAAACTGAGCGCTGAAAAGCTCCTTCGGGCAGTACTTATTAATAAGTACTGCTCGAACTGCCTCGCCCATCAGCACTCAGGAGGAGACTGCCGAAGCCAAGAGGGATGCAAGAAGTGTGGAGGAGACCACCACACTCTACTCCACATGCACGAGGTCCGTCCCGCTCCGTCCCCAGCAGCGCTACCAGCTCCGACGCGCAGAGAGCGCCATCCCGCTGCACCTCGTCCGGTCCGGATTTCCCGCATTCCGCCACCAGCCCCAGTCGCCAACAATCAACGGCGTCCGAAGGTCTCCGTCGCGTCTCCGGCGGTGGCAACGGGGCCGCAGAAGGCTGTTCCCATTCTGCCTACAGCCATCGTCGTGCTGGACACGGGCTCGAAGACCTTCGAGACCGGGGCCATGATCGACCCATGCATGCCGGTGAGCAGCATCGACCGATCGTTGGCGGCTGCGTTCCGGCTGCCCATCGCCCGGCTGGGAGGCAACGAGGTCTGCTCGGTGACACTCCGGTCCCGAACAAGCACCTTCCGACTCAACGTCGTCCTGAAGGTCGAACCCAGCCTAAGGATCCGGACACCCATCCAAGCTCTGAGCGACGCCGCCAGGGCCAAGTTTGACGGTGTTCGTCTCGCGGACGAGCGCTTCCACCGGCCGGCCTCCATCTCCCTCGTGTTGGGATCAGATGTATATGCCAACTTGATCCAACCGGGGTTCCTAAAAATTGATGATGGCTTGCCCGTCGCGCAGAACACGGTGTTCGGATGGACCGTTTCTGGAGCGTGCATGGAATGAAGAGGCCGATCCTGATGTCTAGCCGGCCAGGGATACCTTTGCCTACGCAAGGGGGGGGGAGAATGTTCACGCCAGAAGGGCGCAAACAGTCGAGCGGCAGTGTAAGCGGCCAATGCTTGTACTCGAAGCTTCTCCACGGCTCGCAAGCACCGCTGCTCGCGCTCTCCTTCTCTTCTCTCGCTCTCCTCCCTTCCCGCAATGTATTCACCACTCCGCGGTCCCGCGGTATTTCTACTGTTAATGTTAAGGTAGTCTTAAGTTACAAGTGCGCGAATAAAGAACGGAATTTTCGTGAAGTCGATCCCGAGTGTTTCATTTCAGGGAAAAAAATCAGCAGCAGCCGCAGCCACCACCACCCCAGGATGATGGATGTGTTTTGTCTTTCCCAGGCTTATGGATCATAATTATAATTGATTTCTTCCACTTTTGAGGGAAGTATCCAATTTTAGTAATTGCGTTGAAGAGCAAGCAGATTCGTAGAACTGCACACGTTGGGACCTCGATGATCATTTTCGGGGTTATTAATTCGTAGTCAGGCGATTTTCCAGTCTTCAGTTGCTCTTTGATGACTTTCGTTATCTCGTTTGGTCGAAATTCTACAGGATCTTGTGGTGCTAAGTCAGATGCAGTTAAAGGCGGGAGAGTAAATGAGCTAGTGGCTGGGTTTGGTTGAAATACTTTTTTAAGATGACCAGCGAAGACTCTTGCTCTGTCCGTGTCACTGCGAGACTAGTTTCCGGTAGAGTTACGGAGAGGTACAACCGTTTCTGCTGTTGCCTGTAGGTTCCTGTGGTCTTTCCACAACGAGTTCTTTGTGCCCGTGGGAGTGAGATTCTCGATATACTTTAGTTGTGCGTCAGCATCTTCTTTCTTAAGCGCTTTGGTAAGGCTGCGAGAGCTGCTTTTAATTTACTCTGCGTTAGGTGATCTGTGCTCCTGCCACTCCCTTCGATGTCGTCGTTTTTCAAGCACAAGCAGTTCAATATCTCTACTTGTCTTGTTAAACTTTATACTGCATGCATGGTTGTCTTGTGGAATTGACGTTTTTGCTGCTGCGACAAGTATTGATTCTATATCACCAGCAAACTGATCAATGTCTTGCTCGGTTTCCAGGGGGCTAGAAAAGCCGGTATGGGAACAAACATATTTTTTGTACCTCGCCCAGTTGGTCCTATTGCTTGTAAGCCTACACGGTTGCTCGCTACAACACATCTGGTACAAAAGATGAAAGAGCCCCGGACAATGATCAGATGAGAGTTCAGCTATAATCATTGATTGGGGTATCCTTTTTGTGATGGCAAAGTCAATCAAATCTGGAAGCTTAATGGGATCTGCTGGCCAGTATGTAGGCGCTCCCGGGGAAACATAGTTAAGTTTGTGTTGAGGTTTGATGATTGCGTTGTACAGCTGTTTTCCTTTATGGTTCGCTATCCGAGATCCCCAGTACATGTGCTTGGCATTGTTTATTTGTGTTTATTTGGTGAATTTTATGGTGGACGCTGGAGGTGACTGCTGTCGGTTCTTGGATTCCTGATTTTAGTACACTGGCAAAGGAAGAATTTGGCATTGCTCGGTGGCTGGCAGACGAAGGGATGTTAGTTGTTTGTTTAGGCGACTCTTGAGTTCCTTGTAAACAATGCATCCTCGCCAGTTGGCTGTGTGTTTTTCGCCACAGTTTCTGCATAACTTAATTGAACTGTCGTTTTTATTCTTAGGACAGTTTTCAGTACTGTGGGCATAGCTGCAAACGACACAGATGGATTTAAGGGTGCAGTACGCTTTGGTGTGGCCATAGTCTTGGCAGTTGGTGCACTGCACACCGCTTGTGTGCCTATTCTACGGTTATTCTTTGGTGCAGTAAATACTGTAGCTTATATATAGGATGTACTTCATTTTTGTTGATTTTCAGACTCGATGCCCCAAGTTCGACTTTAAAGAGTGACTGCGGCACTTTGTTCCTATTGAGAATGTTGATCACCGTTTTGGCGTTGAAGTTCTTCTCTTTTAGTGCCGCGATAATTTCGGATGCTGTCACTGATGACTCTATTCCTTTAATGACAACCTGCAATCCTTTGGCACTTTTCAGCTGGTAGGTATAGTAATTCTTCTCAGCTTTGTCAAGGTACTTGGTCACTGATCGGTGGCTAGACTCATCCTGAGTCTGCACTTTCGTTTCTTGTATCTTACCCTTAGTAAGAGGTATAACATGGAACTTGTTTTCCCCGATAATTGCATCTAGTTTGCTTACCAGCGCACTTGATGTTTTCTCACGTATATATATTGGTGGCGGCTTTATCTTCTTCTGCTCCTGATTCGCAGTTTTCCAATAGTGCAAACATATTTGATCTTGAGTCATTGGAGGCGTTGGTTCGATTTATTTTCGCCTGATTGTGTTGTGTGCTTAGCTTTCGCTTTATTTGGAAGTAGCCCTGTTTGACAAAGTTTTTGTTGTGTTGTAGTTAGATATCGTGATTACTGTACTGGTAGCTAAAGAACTTGACACCGTTTGGATTGGGGAGAGCTTGCGAGATACGCTCTCAGTGCGTTAGGGTACCTTTTTTTGCAGTCATAAGCATTGGTGAGCAAGACCGCGATCGTTTGCATTCTGCATTGTTCCGGTGAAAAGAGAGTCGGCGCTCGTCTTGCTCTTTTTGTCCCATGGCCGAGGGAGGAAAGCTTTAAAGAAAAACAACTGAGCAGTTCCGGGTATGAAATGAGAATGACTTTATTACAAAAGTTGTCTGTTTCCCTCAAAATGTTTTTCGTTCGGGTTCGTAATGGCGATCATCGTTTAACTTTTTTCTCGTCTTCGTTTTCTAGTTTGCCGGATCGGTGTTGTTTCCCTGTGTTCGGAGAGAGGGGGCATGTTAAATCCTCCCCCCACCCAGTCCGAAGAGAAGGCCGTAAGGGGAAATGGCCTGATCGGAGAAAGGTGATTAGGCGACGTGTTGTTGGTATATGCCACGAACTCCGACGATATTTTGAATTTAACAGTTGTTTCTTTAGAAATGGGTATCTTAATGTTAAACATGAGTGTTGTATATATAAACGTTACATCTAATGCTAAGGTTACATTATATTCAAGTCTATATTGAAGCTATTCCTACTTTATAATGAATAAGTGTTATTTCTTGTTAATGTGGGCTTTTATGTTACTTAGTTTGATAATAATATATTTATTAAATAGTGTTTGTCTATCTTATGTTCCTGCCACTGTTTTCTTAACTGTTTTTCTAATTTTTTGTTTGTGTAACTTTTGACCTTTAGTTGTTAGGACGCCTTTGTCTCTATCTACTTTGTGTAGTGAAAATCTCGGTGTTATCTTGTTTCTGCGGTTTTTTTTTCTAAATATTGTATCATTAGTCTCGACTTGTACTGGTGTCTCTCTGTCCTTGTTTAATTTAGCCAATCTTCTTTCTGCGGTCGCGTTTAAATGTTCCTGTACTTTTGTGTATATGTCTTTTCTAAATTCGTTTAACTTCTTAAGGTAATCGTGGTGATTGTCGAATGTTATTGTTTAGTTGAATATGTGAGTTCTTCCATGGAAGAGCTCGAAAGGAAGTGCTGGAGTGTATTGCATTGTTATATGTTGCTACTGCTTCTGCGAGTATTTGGACGTGCTCGCGTTCTAGGCATTCTTCCTTTCTTTTGTTCAAGATAATCATGTATAGTTCAGTTAATGTGGAGTGCAGTCTCTCGACAGAAACATTGCCCGTTGATTGTTGAAATACAGTTGTAAGAGCAGTTATTTGGAATTGAGTTAAGATGTCGTTGAATAGACTCCCCGAAAATTTCGCGAAAATTTCGCAAAGGGGTAGGCTTTCGCTAGCTTGGTGAATTTATCGATAATTGTGAGGTTACAAGTATTATTAATGAAATATATGTCTATATGTACGACTGCCAATAGACCCTCTGGGGCGGTTGGGGCTTGCATCAATGGTCTATGGGGATGTCTATCGTATTTTAGGGTTAGGCAGGTATTACAATTTTTATAATTCGTATGATAATGTCTTCTAAATGCGGGAAATAAATGTCCCTTTTCAAATGGTTATACGTTTCATCTATCCCCCTATGATTGGCATTTAAGTGGTACGTACGAATTTCGTATTCCTGATCATTAGGATTCGTAATTTCGGTTAGCCATATATTGCAGCGGACAATTTTGTATAAATCAATTTCAAAAAAATAGTTTTTATAGGACTCTTCTATAATTTTGAAAATATCGTCCGGTGCAAATATAGCGCCGGTTTTATTCGGTTTCAGGGTGTTTGTAACGGAGTCGAAAGTATGCACGGGTTCTTTGATTATGTGTCTTACTTTATGGATAAATGGTGTTTCTACTTGTCTTAGGTTTGTTGATCCGGTACAGAATATTATTTGGCAATTGAAGTGATTTAGTGGTTGCGAAACGATTGGTATAATTTGTGGGTCTTCGTTTATGTTCAAGTTTGGCTCAATTCGGCTGAGTGCGTCAGCAACTACGTTTTGCGACCCTTTTTTTGTATACGACTTCGTAGTCGAAAGCGGACAGGATAGTTTTCCATCGAAGTAGTTTTGGATTCTGTCCTTTCAGATTTTCTAGCCAGATTAATGGCTTATGGTCAGTAACTATTTTGAATCTACGCCCGAAGAGGTATGGTCTGAAGTGACCTACAGACCAAATGATAGCTAGCATCTCTTTCTCTATCGTAGAATAGCGGACTTCCGTGGCCGATAGTGTCCTGCTAGCGAAAGATAGGGGTCTGTCATTAGTGTCTGGACCTTGTGACAGCACAGAGCCTATCGCAAAGTTACTTGCGTCAGCGTGAACGGTTTATTAAAATCAGGGTATATGAGTATGGGATCATTACAAAGATCTTTCGACGTTTGCTTGTTTAATTTCATCGTCTATTATTATAGATTTCTTCCTCTTTAACTTTCTCGTTATGGGTTTAGTTATTTCGCAAAGTCCTTTTTGAATTTCCTGTAATACCCTAATAGTCCTAAAAATGATTTAATTTGTGAACTCGTAATGCCCATTTTCGACGGTGAATGCCGTCTTGCACGCGTCGCGTGTGTTCATTTGAATTTGGTGAAAGCCACTTGATAAGTCGATTGTTGTGAAATACATGGTCTTTCCTATGCTGTCTAGTATATCTGCAATGTTTGAGATAGGGTATCTATCAGAGACAGTTTTCTCGTTTAATTTCCGAAAATCGATTACCATGCGCCACTTTTTTTCGCCTATGATGTCGCTATCATTGTTGTTGGTGTTGTTATCATATCGTGGTACATGACGAGCGTTGTTGCCATTATTATAGTTCTGATGTCGTGGTACGTAGCGACTGTTGTAGTCGCTATTGGATGGTTGTCCTTTTGCGTGTGGGTGATTCCTGTGGAATGGGATGTCGCGTCATCGGTTTTCTTGGTGTTTGTTTGGGCTTCTAGAGAAATTTAATTCAATCTGTCCGTACTCGTATGCTTTTTCGATTGTCTCTGGCCTTTGATTCCTAATGACTGACCTAAGTGGGTCCTTTAATCCAGTTAGAAATGTATTTAGGCAGAATCTATGGTATTGGTCACGTTTGGCCGCGAGAGAGTGTCCACTAGGGTCTGCTTCTCTGGCGAGTGACATTAAATCGCTCCTTATTTTAGCGGATATTTTCAAGTAAGTACTGTACGCCTGTTGTTTGGTCCACTGATGAGGATAACAAAAGAAACTGATCTACTCTGTCTATGAATCTATCAAGATTGTCAGGTTGGCCTTCGTAGGTTGGTAGTTGATGTACAAGGGTTAGTAGTTGTTGTAGGTTCATATTTGTGTTTGTTGATGAATTAACGATAGGACTTATTGGCCCTGTGTTCTCGACTTTTACTGTAATACATGATTTAAATAGGTATTCAATAGAGTGTATTTGTTTTATAGGTTGGTGAACATGTGATATATTTTTTTTTTTTTTTGCATTCATGTAAATTGATAAGTGAAAATGATCCCGGTGCCTTAACAGCGATTGTTGTACACATATTCGGTCGTTAATCACACAACTCACATTTATTTTTATAACTCACTGTGAATGAGATCCCGTTGCCTTGGAGGTGACTGATGTCCACATTCACCTCCTGCGCAGCGAGTTCTGTATTTATGTATATATTTGTTAAATAAATTTGTATTCATGTAAATTGTTAAGTGAAAACGATTCCGGTGCCTTATCAGCGATTGATGTACACATATTCGGTCGTTAATCACACAACTTACATTTATTTTTTTAAAAAGCACTTGTGTAGAAGCTCCCGTTGTCTCGGAGGCGATCGATGTCCACATTCTGTCCTTGCGTAGCGAGTTCTGGTCACAACGAAATCTGATATTCGACCATTCTGCACAACAACCAACACTCAGCGGCAGCGACACCGCTCTGTCGCCGCGCCAAACGGTTGTTCTCAGAACTATAGAGACACAACAACCATTCGCAGTGCAAATATAGGCTGATGTAATATTACCATAGTGATGAAATTACCATTCTTATGAAGTAACCAAAGAGCAACCAATGCTCTCGCAAATATGCACACCAAGCGCTCTCCGACACACACAACCGGTAACCACACACAGTAGTTTGACATGTCAGAAACTTTTTCTTCTTTTTTTTTTGATTTTGGTTAATTTACCATTTTTATGGCTTAGGGTATATGGATGATCCCGGTGCCTTATCAGCGATTGATGTACACATATACGGTCATCACACACAGCAAATTGTTGGTATAATTGTTGTACATTGTTCGCACAGGCGATCCCGGTGCCTTATCAGCGATTGATGTACACATATACGGTCGCTTGTGAAGCAATTTTTACCTGATTTCGTTTGTTTCTTTTGTTTTACTTCCACTTTCACGTCACTATGTTTTAATACGCATTATTTAATTCTTTTTTTATTTTATCACGCATTAATAAAAGGAAAGCTTTAAAGAAAAACAACTGAGCAGTTCAGGGTATAAAATGAGAATGACTTTATTACAAAATTTCTCTGTTTCCCTCAAAATGTTTTCGTTCGGGTTCGTATTGGCGATCATCGTTTAACTTTTTTCTCGTCTCCGTTTTCTAGTTTGCCGGATCGGTGTTGTTTCCCTGTGTTCGGAGAGAGGGGCATGTTAAATCCTCCCCCCACCCAGTCCGAAGAGAAGGCCGTAAGGGGAAATGGCCTGATCGGAGAAAGGTGATTAGGCGACGTGTTGTTGGTATATGCCACGAACTCCGACGATATTTTGAATTTAACAGTTGTTTCTTTAGAAATGGGTATCTTAATGTTAAACATGAGTGTTGTATATATAAACGTTACATCTAATGCTAAGGTTACATTATATTCAAGTCTATATTGAAGCTATTCCTACTTTATAATGAATAAGTGTTATTTCTTGTTAATGTGGGCTTTTATGTTACTTAGTGTGATAATAATATATTTATTAAATAGTGTTTGTCTATCTTATGTTCCTGCCACTGTTTTCTTAACTGTTTTTCTAATTTTTTGTTTGTGTAACTTTTGACCTTTAGTTGTTAGGACGCCTTTGTCTCTATCTACTTTGTGTAGTGAAAATCTTGGTGTTATCTTGTTTCTGCGGTTTTCTTTTCTAAATATTGTATCATTAGGCTCGACTTGTACTGGTGTCTCTCTGTCCTTCTTCTTCTTTCTGCGGTCGCGTTTAAGTGTTCCTGTACTTTTGTGTATATGTCTTTTCTAAATTCGTTTAACTTCTTAAGGTAATCGTGGTGATTGTCGAATGTTATTGTTTAGTTGAATATGTGAGTTCTTCCATGGAAGAGCTCGAAAGGAAGTGCTGGAGTGTATTGCATTGTTATATGTTGCTACTGCTTCTGCGAGTATTTGGACGTGCTCGCGTTCTAGGCATTCTTCCTTTCTTTTGTTCAAGATAATCATGTATAGTTCAGTTAATGTGGAGTGCAGTCTCTCGACAGAAACATTGCCCGTTGATTGTTGAAATACAGTTGTAAGAGCAGTTATTTGGAATTGAGTTAAGATGTCGTTGAATAGACTGCCCGAAAATTTCGCGAAAATTTCGCTAAGGGGGTAGGCTTGCGCTAGCTTGGTGAATTTATCGATAATTGTGAGGTTACAAGTATTATTAATGAAATATATGTCTATATGTACGACTGCCAATAGTCCCTCTGGGGCGGTTGGGGCTTGCATCAATGGTCTATGGGGATGTCTATCGTATTTTAGGGTTAGGCAGGTATTACAATTTTTATAATTCGTATGATAATGTCTTCTAAATGCGGGAAATAAATGTCCCTTTTCAAATGGTTATACGTTTCATCTATCCCCCTATGATTGGCATTTAAGTGGTACGTACGAATTTCGTATTCCTGATCATTAGGATTCGTAATTTCGGTTAGCCATATATTGCAGCGGACAATTTTGTATAAATCAATTTCAAAAAAATAGTTTTTTTAGGACTCTTCTATAATTTTGAAAATATCGTCCGGTGCAAATATAGCGCCGGTTTTATTCGGTTTCAGGGTGTTTGTAACGGAGTCGAAAGTATGCACGGGTTCTTTGATTATGTGTCTTACTTTATGGATAAATGGTGTTTCTACTTGTCTTAGGTTTGTTGATCCGGTACAGAATATTATTTGGTATAATTTGTGGGTCTTCGTTTATGTTCAAGTTTGGCTCAATTCTGCTGAGTGCGTCAGCAACTACGTTTTGCGACCCTTTTTTTGTATACGACTTCGTAGTCGAAAGCGGACAGGATAGTTTTCCATCGAAGTAGTTTTGGATTCTGTCCTTTCAGATTTTCTAGCCAGATTAATGGCTTATGGTCAGTAACTATTTTGAATCTACGCCCGAAGAGGTATGGTCTGAAGTGACCTACAGACCAAATGATAGCTAGCATCTCTTTCTCTATCGTAGAATAGCGGACTTCCGTGGCCGATAGTGTCCTGCTAGCGAAAGATAGGGGTCTGTCATTAGTGTCTGGACCTTGTGACAGCACAGAGCCTATCGCAAAGTTACTTGCGTCAGCGTGAACGGTTTATTAAAATCAGGGTATATGAGTATGGGATCATTACAAAGATCTTTCGACGTTTGCTTGTTTAATTTCATCGTCTATTATTATAGATTTCTTCCTCTTTAACTGTCTCGTTATGGGTTTAGTTATTTCGCAAAGTCCTTTTTGAATTTCCTGTAATACCCTAATAGTCCTAAAAATGATTTAATTTCCCTGGTTGTCTTTGGGCAGGGGAAGTCCTTGATGGTTTGAATCTTAAGTAGGTTTGGTTTGACTCCTTCCTGGGTTACTATATGTCTCAGGAAGTCGATTTCTTTCCTTAAGAAGCTACACTTGCTTGGTTGGATTTTTGGGTTTGCGTTTTGGAGTTTTGTGAAAACAGATTAAATATCTGCTATATGTTTTTGAAGTGAGGGGGAGAATACTATTATGTCATCGAGATAGACGAGACAGACGTTACCGACTAAGTCACCTAAAACATTGTCCATAACGCGTTGGAACGTGGCAGGGGCGTTCTTGAGACCGAAGGGCGTGAACTCGTAATGCCCATTTTCGACGGTGAATGCCGTCTTGCACGCGTCGCGTGTGTTCATTTGAATTTGGTGAAAGCCACTTGATAAGTCGATTGTTGTGAAATACATGGTCTTTCCTATGCTGTCTAGTATATCTGCAATGTTTGAGATAGGGTATCTATCAGAGACAGTTTTCTCGTTTAATTTCCGAAAATCGATTACCATGCGCCACTTTTTTTCGCCTATGATGTCACTTTTCCTTGGTACGACCCAAACTTTGGACTTCGGCGGCTATCATTGTTGTTGGTGTTGTTATCATATCGTGGTACATGACGAGCGTTGTTGCCATTATTATAGTTCTGATGTCGTGGTATGTAGCGACTGTTGTAGTCGCTATTGGATGGTTGTCCTTTTGCGTGTGGATGATTCCTGTGGAATGGGATGTCGCGTCATCGGTTTTCTTGGTGTTTGTTTGGGCTTCTAGAGAAATTTAATTCAATCTGTCCGTACTCGTATGCTTTTTCGATTGTCTCTGGCCTTTGATTCCTAATGACTGACCTAAGTGGGTCCTTTAATCCAGTTAGAAATGTATTTAGGCAGAATCTATGGTATTGGTCACGTTTGGCCGCGAGAGAGTGTCCACTAGGGTCTGCTTCTCTGGCGAGTGACATTAAATCGCTCCTTATTTTAGCGGATATTTTCAAGTAAGTACTGTACGCCTGTTGTTTGGTCCACTGATGAGGATAAAAAAAGAAACTGATCTACTCTGTCTATGAATCTATAAAGATTGTCAGGTTGGCCTTCGTAGGTTGGTAGTTGATGTACAAGGGTTAGTAGTTGTTGTAGGTTCATATTTGTGTTTGTTGATGAATTAACGATAGGACTTATTGGCCCTGTGTTCTCGACTTTTACTGTAATACATGATTTAAATAGGTATTCAATAGAGTGTATTTGTTTTATAGGTTGGTGAACATGTGACAACAGTAGGCGTTAAGATGGAAATTTTTTTTTTCGGTTCTTTTTTATCTATACATATATGTATTATTTTTCTTGAATTAATTGAGTGGGTTTTTTTTAGTGCGAGCTGTGCAAAAAGAATTCAACTGAATTCAACAGAACTCAACAGTGTACAAGCGAGCACGACGTCAAGCGTCTCGCCGCCACTCTGGCGCGACATCAGCTTTTGGCGGCAGCCAATGTACAGTGATGCGTCGACGTCGCAAGGGTTATACAAGCGGCGCAACACAAACACATACATGCTTACTTGATTTTGCAGAAGGAAACTGTATCACTGTGCAAATTTTTAATTTTTTTTTTTTTTTGTATTTTAGTATTATTATTATATATATATATATTTTTTTTTTTTTTTTGCATTCATGTAAATTGATAAGTGAAAATGATCCCGGTGCCTTAACAGCGATTGTTGTACACATATTCGGTCGTTAATCACACAACTCACATTTATTTTTATAACTCACTGTGAATGAGATCCCGTTGCCTTGGAGGTGACTGATGTCCACATTCACCTCCTGCGCAGCGAGTTCTGTATTTATGTATATATTTGTTAAATAAATTTGTATTCATGTAAATTGTTAAGTGAAAACGATTCCGGTGCCTTATCAGCGATTGATGTACACATATTCGGTCGTTAATCACACAACTTACATTTATTTTTTTAAAAAGCACTTGTGTAGAAGCTCCCGTTGTCTCGGAGGCGATCGATGTCCACATTCTGTCCTTGCGTAGCGAGTTCTGGTCACAACGAAGTCTGATATTCGACCATTCTGCACAACAACCAACACTCAGCGGCAGCGACACCGCTCTGTCGCCGCGCCAAACGGTTGTTCTCAGAACTATAGAGACACAACAACCATTCGCAGTGCAAATATAGGCTGATGTAATATTACCATAGTGATGAAATTACCATTCTTATGAAGTAACCAAAGAGCAACCAATGCTCTCCCAAATATGCACACCAAGCGCTCTCCGACACACACAACCGGTAACCACACACTGTAGTTTGACATGTCAGAAACTTTTTCTTCTTTTTTTTTGATTTTGGTTAATTTACCATTTTTATGGCTTAGGGTATATGGATGATCCCGGTGCCTTATCAGCGATTGATGTACACATATACGGTCATAACACACAGCAAATTGTTGGTATAATTGTTGTACATTGTTCGCACAGGCGATCCCGGTGCCTTATCAGCGATTGATGTACACATATACGGTCGCTTGTGAAGCAATTTTTACCTGATTTCGTTTGTTTCTTTTGTTTTACTTCCACTTTCACGTCACTATGTTTTAATACGCATTATTTAATTCTTTTTTTATTTTATCACGCATTAATAAAAGGAAAGCTTTAAAGAAAAACAACTGAGCAGTTCAGGGTATAAAATGAGAATGACTTTATTACAAAATTTCTCTGTTTCCCTCAAAATGTTTTCGTTCGGGTTCGTATTGGCGATCATCGTTTAACTTTTTGCTCGTCTGCGTTTTCTCGTTTGCTCGATCGGTGTTGTTTCCTTGTGGTCGGAGAGAGGGGGCATGTTAGCACGCAATTCGCGTTAGCTAATTTTAGAACGATCGATTTGCTCGTTGTCTATTTGTTTTTTAGTTTTTATTTATTATTCCACACACAGAAAGTTTTATAGTATAGCAATTTAACATTGCCAATAGAGTCTCTTTCGCTTTCGATTTATTTATATATTTCATGTTATTAACTATTTATTTCACTGAATCAAGTGAATTTATACGGAGCTCCATAAAAACACTTCTTTTAACTCTGGAGGTTCACGGTTAACCAGGTAATCTCTGATGATAAGTATGACATACGTACTTCCAGATCAGGAATTTAACGAGTCTACACAGCAGATGCAACGTCATTCAGAAGTGTGGTTCGTAACTTGACTGCCTGAATTGGCATCATCAACTCCGTTATGAAAAACCATATAGGCTGGTGCTGAAGAACATACACTCAACTGTCCCAAGAGAAGAAATAGAGCGCTGCTTCACAGACAAAGGCTTCGTTGTACTGAACATTTACCCCCCAAGGAAGCCTGGCTGGAATAAAGTCTTGGCTGGTGGAAACGATGACGAAGAAGCCATTAATGCACACACTAGACAAAATCTGTTCTTTGTCAATCTTAAGCCGACTTCGAATGTGGCCGAGTCTATAAAAGTAAACCGTATTGGAAGGCACAGGGTTACACAGTGGAGAAGGCTACTCGCAACATGGTATGTCCATGCTCAATGTTACAATTTCCATAATTTTGGCCACACCCGCAATCGCTGTCATTTAAGCACAGTTGGCGGAAATTGTGCGGGTGAGCATCCTACCTGTTCTAAATCATGTGAGACACACCTAAACAATCAACACGTATTTGCAAAGTGCATGGAGAATCACTCTGCCAGTTTTAAAGGCTGCAAAGTCAGAAAAGAATTGAGTAAAAAAATAAAGCCAGGGCCTAGACCACCCAACTACACCATTAACAGAAATAATAAATCCGCCATGTACAATACGCGTCGTCGTCAGCTGTCAGAAATGGAGTCTCCTAAAGCTGAAAAAACTACAGCGTTCCTGCTAAGAACACAATCACTCTAAATACTGGGGAGCAATACAACTCTAACAGGAACCTTGTTACTCTCGAGAAGGCAATCTTGGACATTAACGCCAGATTGGATCAACTTTTTAAATTAGTCATGGAAACAATTGAGTCCAACAAAGCTTTTCGTGATCTAGTCCACGTTCTGATTCCTAAAAACTGATAGTCTCAAACTTAAAAATCGGATTATGGCACGCAAGAGGATTAGTACAGAAGAATGAAGAACTTCGACTTTTTCTTATTGCCCACTCTATAGACATCATGCTAATTAGTGAAACTCATATGCGCCCTGGACTAAAAGTATACACTCCTGGCTTTGAACAATATTAAGCCAATCATCCAAGTAACAGCAGACCATTCACGTAACATTGTGGAAGAGGTGCTCACCGAGAAGCGACATCTTGATCCAATCTATCATTCATATTACATACATTTATCATCCCTTTGTTGTTCAATCGAATCGTCAGCATGACGTTCTCGATAGAAAAATAACCACCACATAACATTACTGTAATGATTAAAAAATTATTTGTAACTCTTATTATTACTATTATCAATTAGTTTTTAAGTTTTTTTTCTCGCCTGTCCGTCGACGGTGGCACCGTGTACGTTGCGTCGTTGTCCTTCTCCTTCAAATCGCCATCGGGCGGCCGTTGTTGCGTGTCCGCCTGCAACATCCGCCACCAACCACTCCAACAACTGTCTAGCTGGCGGGCTTCGGTTTCCAGGTAATCCGTGATCTTTAAGGCGCCTGCCTCGCCTTTATCACTTCGATTGGGGAGAGGTTCACCATCTGGCTGCCGGGATGTGCGGAGCGTGGAGATCGGAGCCAACCCAACGGCGGCTGGGCGTGGCAAGGCGGACAGACGGTTGCGGACGGCCTGGCGGTGGTTCCCGGATCTCCGGATGGGCGGCGAGGGCATGCCCGTCTGGCGATGCCACTGACGTCACGCGGCTTTTATGAAGATACTATCCATATATAACACCGAAGACCGAATCTAGTACACTTACCTTTACACTTACGTACGTATATGCATATATATAGTGACGTATATATAGATATATGCCACGCAGGCTGGCCAGCTCAGTTAAAAAAACTGGGCGCTCTTGTAAACAGATTCCCAAGCCTGACCTAGCAGTTTCGTCTGCTCTCTCTGAGGCTCTCCTCAACGTAAACATCCAAGAACATCTCCCAAGATTAAACTAACATAACATGATTTTATCAGTTGCTGATCTACCGTTTAAAGCTATTTTCTGCGTTATCTACGTGTCGATCGTCTATTACTTCACTTCACAACCTGGGAGATATTCCGTTTTTCCTATTCTTTATTTCTGTAACCCATAGAGGCCCCTCCTTAATCTCACTCACATTCGAAATTAGTCTTAAGTTGAAAGTTATACAGTAAAGTTCAATAAGTCTTAAACCGATATTCAATAAAACCAAAAACGAATTTATTCAGTGTTTAATTTATTTCGGAGTTGATCCTAGTTTAAATACAGATAACTTGTTCGACTTGGAAAATAAAAACTATTTAACTTTCAGCGTTGATCTTAGTTTAAATACGGATCATTTGTTCGGCTCAATTAAAAAACTATTTATCTATATACATAAATACATACATATCATATATATAAATATAATAAAACACCGCCAAAGACGGTTCTGCAATCTTCATCAAAGCCAATATTCGCCACAGTCAAAATAAATCAACAATGCGCACTGATTTACAAGTCACCAGTCTCGATGTGGTGATATTATCAAAATAGCTTCTCTGTATCTTCCTCCAAAATAAGCGTTGGACTAGAAACGACTTTGATCAGCTACTGATGACATTGGGATTTTTGTCGTAAATGGGGTGCCAATAAATAAACTTTCGAAACATTTAGGAATGTCCTAGGCAGAAGCATTAACCTAAACATGGAGCAGAAATTCTCCTACCCAGAATAGACGCAGTATACTTTCACAATACGCTTCAGTTCTCATACATCACAAACGAAGAACTAGACGAGAATTTTCCAGAACTGGAGACGCACGCGCCCACAACATTAACAAAAGGTTATCAAATCGTCTTAACAAAGTTCTGGTGAAAAACAAACAAGACCACTTTGACCAAATGCTGGAAAATGCATGTCCTGATTCATCGACTAACTACACGCTTTGGTAACTCACGAATAACCTTAAAATACAAGTTATTCCAAAGGCTCCCATCAGAAACCCAGCTGGTGTTTGGTGCGGCTTCAGTCAGGAGAGTGCCGATATCTTTGCAAGCAGCTTAGAGGATAGATTTAAGCCATTGAATCTTACTCCGGCAGAACACCGAAACAGGGTGCAAACCCTCTTAGACCAACCTTTTCAAATGGCCCTCCCCACAAACCGTGTTACTTTGGAAGAGGTAGTAACGCAGATCAAAAGCTCAAACCTAAAAAATCGCCTGGTGAGGACCTCCTAGATAACAGTACGCTCATCGGCAATCATAACGATGATTTCGAAGCCTGGAAAGCAACCCACTGAAGTAGATGCATATAGGCCCATTAGTCTTCTATCCGTGCTAGGGAAAATGCTGGAAAGGGTAATACTAGAACGCATCCTCAAATTTTCAAACGTGAGCCAAGCTATTCCAAAGTGGCAGCTTGGTTTCCGAAAAAGTCATGGCACTCCACAAAAGCTACACCGAGTGACAAACTTTGCTTTGAAGGCAATGGAGGACAAGATGTATACAACAGCATGATGGTCTTCTAAGTAAGCTTAATACCCTTTTGACGCCACATCTATTTCTTCTTATCAAAAGCTTTCTATCGAACAGACAGTTCAGTGTGGTTGTCGATGGCGACAAATCGTCTATGCGTCTCTGGTTCTGGGGGAGTTACATAGTGATCTAACTACTTTACTTTAAGGAACACTTATTTTTTTTTTTTTTTAATTTCGCACGGGTCCTACGGCCACACCTCCCGCCCAACCGACCGAGGGGCGCTGCCGTGTATCGTATGGCTCGATTCGCGAGAAGATATAGACGCGATAAAAAAAAAGAACAGGAACGAGGAAATTAATATAATGTAAAATAACTATGTTAAATATTAGTGTTAGTAGGATCTAATTATGTAATAGAAAAGATAAAATCGATTGCTTTAATAGCGGCAGAGAGTCAAGATTACAGATAATAGTATAAAGTTTATAATAGTCAGAACATAAAGGGTCATGCAACTCATAATTAGATCTACAATGATTTAAGATAAGGGGTATATAGTTTGTACTGATTCTACTTGGAACCGAGAAGTTAAGCCAACTAATCAAGTCGGGACTCTCAACATCCCTCGAATAAGCTTACAAATAAAGACTGTTCCAAGCATAGTTCTACGGTTAGCTAGGGACGGTAAATTTATTAAAAGTAGTCTACTGGAATAAGGAGGTAATATACGGTTTGCTTCCCAATTTAGGCGCCGCAAGGCAAAAAGTAAGACGTTTTTTTGGACCGATTCAATGCGGTCCGAGTGGACTGTGTATTGTGGACTCCAAACAGGTGATCCGTACTCGAGAATTGGACGGACTAACGAAATAAATAAGGTTTTAGTCAAGTAAGGGTCATCAAATTCCTTAGACCACCTTTTTATAAAACCTTTTCAAATGGCCCTCCCCACAAACCGTGTTACTTTGGAAGAGGTAGTAACGCAGATCAAAAGCTCAAACCTAAAAAATCGCCTGGTGAGGACCTCCTAGATAACAGGACGCTCAAACTCCTTCCTATCAAAGGTGTACTTTTCTTAGTCCTATTGTTCAATAGCGCTTTAAGGCTGGGACACTTTTCACGCAAATGGAAATCGGCAATCATAACGATGATTTCGAAGCCTGGAAAGCAACCCACTGAAGTAGATGCATATAGGCCCATTAGTCTTCTATCCGTGCTAGGGAAAATGCTGGAAAGGGTAATACTAGAACGCATCCTCAAATTTTAAAACGTGAGCCAAGCTATTCCAAAGTGGCAGCTTGGTTTCCGAAAAAGTCATGGCACTCCACAAAAGCTACACCGAGTGACAAACTTTGCTTTGAAGGCAATGGAGGACAAGATTTATACAACAGCATGATGGTCTTCTAAGTAAGCTTAATACCCTTTTGACGCCACATCTATTTCTTCTTATCAAAAGCTTTCTATCGAACAGACAGTTCAGTGTGGTTGTCGATGGCGACAAATCGTCTATGCGTCTCTGGTTCTGGGGGAGTTACATAGTGATCTAACTACTTTACTTTAAGGAACTCTTATTTTTTTTTTTTTTTTTAATTTCGCACGGGTCCCACGGCCACACCTCCCGCCCAACCGACCGAGGGGCGCTGCCGTGTATCGTATGGCTCGATTCGCGAGAAGATATAGACGCGATAAAAAAAAAGAACAGGAACGAGGAAATTAATATAATGTAAAATAACTATGTTAAATATTAGTGTTAGTAGGATCTAATTATGTAATAGAAAAGATAAAATCGATTGCTTTAATAGCGGCAGAGAGTCAAGATTACAGATAATAGTATAAAGTTTATAATAGTCAGAACATAAAGGGTCATGCAACTCATAATTAGATCTACAATGATTTAAGATAAGGGGTATATAGTTTGTACTGATTCTACTTGGAACCGAGAAGTTAAGCCAACTAATCAAGTCGGGACTCTCAACATCCCCTCGAATAAGCTTACAAATAAAGACTGTTCCAAGCATAGTTCTACGGTTAGCTAGGGACGGTAAATTTATTAAAAGTAGTCTACTGGAATAAGGAGGTAATATACGGTTTGCTTCCCAATTTAGGCGCCGCAAGGCAAAAAGTAAGACGTTTTTTGGACCGATTCAATGCGGTCCGAGTGGACTGTGTATTGTGGACTCCAAACAGGTGATCCGTACTCGAGAATTGGACGGACTAACGAAATAAATAAGGTTTTAGTCAAGTAAGGTCATCAAATTCCTTAGACCACCTTTTTATAAAACCTTTTCAAATGGCCCTCCCACAAACCGTGTTACTTTGGAAGAGGTAGTAACGCAGATCAAAAGCTCAAACCTAAAAAATCGCCTGGTGAGGACCTCCTAGATAACAGGACGCTCAAACTCCTTCCTATCAAAGGTGTACTTTTCTTAGTCCTATTGTTCAATAGCGCTTTAAGGCTGGGACACTTTTCACGCAAATGGAAATCGGCAATCATAACGATGATTTCGAAGCCTGGAAAGCAACCCACTGAAGTAGATGCATATAGGCCCATTAGTCTTCTATCCGTGCTAGGGAAAATGCTGGAAAGGGTAATACTAGAACGCATCCTCAAATTTTAAAACGTGAGCCAAGCTATTCCAAAGTGGCAGCTTGGTTTCCGAAAAAGTCATGGCACTCCACAAAAGCTACACCGAGTGACAAACTTTGCTTTGAAGGCAATGGAGGACAAGATTTATACAACAGCATGATGGTCTTCTAAGTAAGCTTAATACCCTTTTGACGCCACATCTATTTCTTCTTATCAAAAGCTTTCTATCGAACAGACAGTTCAGTGTGGTTGTCGATGGCGACAAATCGTCTATGCGTCTCTGGTTCTGGGGGAGTTACATAGTGATCTAACTACTTTACTTTAAGGAACTCTTATTTTTTTTTTTTTTAAATTTCGCACGGGTCCCACGGCCACACTTCCCGCCCAACCGACCGAGGGGCGCTGCCGTGTATCGTATGGCTCGATTCGCGAGGAGATATAGACGCGATAAAAAAAAAAGAACAGGAACGAGGAAATTAATATAATGTAAAATAACTATGTTAAATATTAGTGTTAGTAGGATCTAATTATGTAATAGAAAAGATAAAATCGATTGCTTTAATAGCGGCAGAGAGTCAAGATTACAGATAATAGGATAAAGTTTATAATAGTCAGAACATAAAGGGTCATGCAACTCATAATTAGATCTACAATGATTTAAGATAAGATCCCCTCGAATAAGCTTACAAATAAAGACTGTTCCAAGCATAGTTCTACGGTTAGCTAGGGACGGTAAATTTATTAAAAGTAGTCTACTGGAATAAGGAGGTA
This sequence comes from Drosophila sechellia, assembly GCF_004382195.2. NCBI lineage: Eukaryota > Metazoa > Arthropoda > Insecta > Diptera > Drosophilidae > Drosophila > Drosophila sechellia. The sequence continues at coordinate 1,404,781 of NC_045950.1, read as the reverse complement.
ATATACGGTTTGCATCCCAATTTAGGCGCCGCAAGGCAAAAAGTAAGACTTTTTTTTGGACCGATTCAATGCGGTCCGAGTGGACTGTGTATTGTGGACTCCAAACAGGTTATCCGTACTCGAGAATTGGACGGACTAACGAAATAAATAAGGTTTTAGTCAAGTAAGGGTCATCAAATTCCTTAGACCACCTTTTTATAAAACCAAGCACACCCCTGGCCTTATTGACAATAGACGAAATATGGTCAGAAAATTTTAGTTTTGGGTCCAGAAGAACACCAAGATCATCAACTCGTGTTATTCTGTCCAGAGACTTAGAGTGTAAGTCGTACGTATTGGGTTGGCACGACAAAAGGTCATAACTTTACACTTGGAGCCATTTAAGTCTAATATGTTATCACGGCACCATATTTGAAATCGGTATAGATCGGATTGTAAGTCCAAATGGCAAGAAGTGTCCTTGTACTGGAGGCATAATTTAACATCGTCTGCGTACATAAGTACACGCGAATGTTTTATTATTAAGGGGAGGTCGTTAATGAATAAGGTAAAAAGAAGCGGACCAAGATGGCTCCCTTGTGGGACACCGGATGTGACTCGGAGAAAAGAAGATAACGAATTTTTAAAGATGACTTGTTGTGTCCTGCCATTCAGATAGCTTGAAATCCAATTTAGAAGATCAGTAGGGAAACCTATAAGATCAAGTTTTTTTATTAGAAGGTAATGATTAACAGAGTCAAATGCTTTACTAAAATCAGTGTATGACATCTGTTTGAAGATTATTTTTGAAACCCTGTATTACGAAAGAAGTTCTTCACGAGAGCAGTCTGCACGCTGAGAAATTTAGATTTTGTGTGGGAGAGCGAATAAAAGAGAGAGAGAGAGCGAGAGCGAACGGATCTTTAATAATTATGTTTAAATATATATATATAAAGAAGTTCTTCACGAGAGCAGTCTGCACGCTGAGAAATTTAGATTTTGTGTGGGAGAGCGAAAGATAGAGAGAGAGAGCGAGAGCGAACGGATCTTTAATAATTATGTTTAAATATATGATAATTAAAGAAGATTATTTAAAAACCACGGCTGGTTTGACAAACACAAAATAAAAACCGGGGAGCAAAAAAAACACGACCGTTCGCTTTGAAATCTAATAGACGGTATTCAGATTAGTTCTGTCCGTAATTCCGTATACTTGTAACGCATACTTCCAAATTGGGGTCAGGATGGATTTAAACAGGCGAACTTTATTTGCCAATGAGAGTTTGTTTCTCGGCGTTAAGAGCCACGACATTTTTGCAGCCTTTGAAAGTACTGCTTGCTTGATCATCGTCGTAAGCCTTTGAAACGTTAGTCCTCTGTCCAAATTCGAGGTATTTGTAGAAGGTCTCCTGTCGAAGTGTGGAGCCGAGCATGGAAATTCCAGAGCAGGCCTTTTTGTGCATGTGACGCAAGCACATTTGCTGCAATTAATGCCGATATTCCATTCCGTTGCCCACTTCTCGAAGGCCGTCACATATTCCTGTAGGCCCCTGGTTGCATCACTTATGCTTGTACTCCTGACCATTACCGCGGTGTCATCGGCGAAGGTTGCAATAAGAACGTTTTCGTCTACAACTTCTGTACAGCACCAGGAATCCGGCATATCAGAATATACAGTATCAGAAGTACACAGAAGTTGTATACATCTTGTCCTCCATTGCCTTCAAAGCAAAGTTTGTCACTCGGTGTAGCTGTTGTGGAGTGCCATGAATTTTTCGGAAACCAAGCTGCCACTTTGGAATAGCTTGGCTCACGTTTGAAAATTGAGGATGCGTTCTAGTATTACCCTTTCCAGCATTTTCCCTAGCACGGATAGAAGACTAATGGGCCTATATGCATCTACTTCAGTGGGTTGCTTTCCAGGCTTCGAAATCATCGTTATGATTGCCGATTTCCATTTGCGTGAAAAGTGTCCCAGCCTTAAAGCGCTATTGAACAATAGGACTAAGAAAAGTACACCTTTGATAGGAAGGAGTTTGAGCGTCCTGTTATCTAGGAGGTCCTCACCAGGCGATTTTTTAGGTTTGAGCTTTTGATCTGCGTTACTACCTCTTCCAAAGTAACACGGTTTGTGGGGAGGGCCATTTGAAAAGGTTGGTCTAAGAGGGTTTGCACCCTGTTTCGGTGTTCTGCCGGAGTAAGATTCAATGGCTTAAATCTATCCTCTAAGCTGCTTGCAAAGATATCGGCACTCTCCTGACTGAAGCCGCACCAAACACCAGCTGGGTTTCTGATGGGAGCCTTTGGAATAACTTGTATTTTAAGGTTATTCGTGAGTTACCAAAGCGTGTAGTTAGTCGATGAATCAGGACATGCATTTTCCAGCATTTGGTCAAAGTGGTCTTGTTTGTTTTTCACCAGAACTTTGTTAAGACGATTTGATAACCTTTTGTTAATGTTGTGGGCGCGTGCGTCTCCAGTTCTGGAAAATTCTCGTCTAGTTCTTCGTTTGTGATGTATGAGAACTGAAGCGTATTGTGAAAGTATACTGCGTCTATTCTGGGTAGGAGAATTTCTGCTCCATGTTTAGGTTAATGCTTCTGCCTAGGACATTCCTAAATGTTTCGAAAGTTTATTTATTGGCACCCCATTTACGACAAAAATCCCAATGTCATCAGTAGCTGATCAAAGTCGTTTCTAGTCCAACGCTTATTTTGGAGGAAGATACAGAGAAGCTATTTTGATAATATCAAAATATGGTGATATGGTGACTTGTAAATCAGTGCGCATTGTTGATTTATTTTGACTGTGGCGAATATTGGCTTTGATGAAGATTGCAGAACCGTCTTTGGCGGTGTTTTATTATATTTATATATATGTATGTATTTATGTATAGTTTTTTAATTGAGCCGAACAAATGATCCGTATTTAAACTAAGATCAACGCTGAAAGTTAAATAGTTTTTATTTTCCAAGTCGAACAAGTTATCCGTATTTAAACTAGGATCAACTCCGAAATAAATTAAACACTGAATAAATTCGTTTTGGTTTTATTGAATATCGGTTTAAGACTTATTGAACTTTACTGTATAACTTTCAACTTAAGACTAATTTCGAATGTGAGTGAGATTAAGGAGGGGCCTCTATGGGTTACAGAAATAAAGAATAGGAAAAACGGAATATCTCCCAAGGTTGTGAAGTGAAGTAATAGACGATCGACACGTAGATAACGCAGAAAATAGCTTTAAACGGTAGATCAGCAACTGATAAAATCATGTTATGTTAGTTTAATCTTGGGAGATGTTCTTGGATGTTTACGTTGAGGAGAGCCTCAGAGAGAGCAGACGAAACTGCTAGGTCAGGCTTGGGAATCTGTTTACAAGAGCGGCCCAGTTTGGGTGGCGCGAATATTCAATTAATTGAGCTGGCCAGCCTGCGTGGCATATATGTTTATCGTGATGAGTTGGCGCGAATACGTCACTATATATATGCAGATACGTAAGTGTAAAGGTAAGTGTACTAGATTCGGTCTTCGGTGTTATATATGGATAGTATCTTCATAAAAGCCGCGTGACGTCAGTGGCATCGCCAGACGGGCATGCCCTCGCCGCCCATCCGAGATCCGGGAACCACCGCCAGGCTGTCCGCAACCGTCTGTCGCTGCCACGCCAGCCGCCGTTGGGTTGGCTCCGATCTCCACGCTCCGCACATCCCGGCAGCCAGATGGTGAACCTCTCCCCAATCGAAGTGATAAAGGCGAGGCAGGCGCCTTAAAGATCACGGATTACCTGGAAACCGAAGCCCGCCAGCTGGACAGTTGTTGGAGTGGTTGGTGGCGGATGTTGCAGGCGGACACGCAACAACGGCCGCCCGATGGCGGATTTGAAGGAGGAGGACAACGACGCAACGTACACGGTGCCACCGCCGACGGACAGGCGAGAAAAAAAACTTAAAAACTAATTGATAATAGTAATAATAATCGTCAGAAGGTCGTCCAGGATTGCTCCCATCTCCTTGATTTCTAGCTGAGGGGTCTTGACCCGCTTTGCTAGTTGAGCTCTGGTAGGGTGTGATGTCGCTTCCAATGGTCTCTTGGGGCTGCCATCGCTCAGGTTTTGGGGTGGGGTTCTTAGTACCTTTGACCTTTTCCCAAACGCCAAGCTTTCTTCATCTTTACTTGCACTTGTTGCATTGCTTGGTCCGACGGCCAAGTGTGCCGCCGTCGGGGCGGGGATGGGGGGAATGTTGGGTAGGGCCTCCAGAATCCGTGCCCTAGCCTCGGGATTAGCCGAGGGTGGATTTCCACATATGTGGCTGCCACCTGGAGTAATAAAGTTATTTCCAGACATTCTATTTTCTTGTTGCATTTTATTCCTACTGCCAGGTTTGCGTCTTTATACCTATCGCCAGGTTTTAGATTCACTGCCGGCCGATGCGGCGCAGAAGCAGACCATTCTGCCGGCCAACTTGGCTCAGACGCAGAATGGGTTTTAGCTGTGCTGATGCCCGGCTGACGAGAGTACAGGCACAGGCCACGTAGCCGCCCATTTTGGGTCAGACGCGCCGTGGGCTTTGGGTTTTGCTGTGTGTTATGACCGTATATGTGTACATCAATCGCTGATAAGGCACCGGGATCATCCATACACCCTAACCCATAAAAATGGTAAATTAACCAAAAAAAAAAAAAAAAAAGAAGAAAAAGTTTCTGACATGTCAAACTACTGTGTGTGGTTACCGGTTGTGTGTGTCGGAGAGCGCTTGGTGTGCATATTTGCGAGAGCATTGCTTGCTCTTTGGTTACTTCATAAGAATGGTAATTTCATCACTATGGTAATATTACATCAGCCTATATTTGCACTGCGAACGGTTGTTGTGTCTCTATAGTTCTGAGAACAACCGTTTGGCGCGGCGACAGAGCGGCGTCGCTGCCGCTGAGTGTTGGTTGTTGTGCAGAATGGTCGAATATTAGACTTCGTTGTGACCAGAACTCGCTACGCAAGGACAGGATGTGGACATCGATCGCCTCCGAGACAACGGGAGCTTCTACACAAGTGCTTTTAAAAAAAATAAATGTAAGTTGTGTGATTAACGACCGAATATGTGTACATCAATCGCTGATAAGGCACCGGAATCGTTTTCACTTAACAACTTACATGAATACAAATTTATTTAACAAATATATACATAAATACAGAACTCGCTGCGCAGGAGGTGAATGTGGACATCAGTCACCTCCAAGGCAACGGGATCTCATTCACAGTGAGTTATAAAAATAAATGTGAGTTGTGTGATTAACGACCGAATATGTGTACAACAATCGATGTTAAGGCACCGGGATCCTTTTCACTTATCAATTTACATGAATGCAAAAAAAAAAAAAAAATATAATAATAATACTAAAAAACAAAAAAAAAAAAAATTTTAATATTTGCACGGTGATACAGTTTCCTTCTGCAAAATCAAGTAAGCATGTATGTGTTTGTGTTGCGCCGCTTGTATAACCCTTGCGACGTCGACGCATCACTGTACATTGGCTGCCGCCAAAAGCTGATGTCGCGCCAGAGTGGCGGCGAGACGCTTGACGTCGTGCTCGCTTGTACACTGTTGAGTTCTGTTGAATTCAGTTGAATTCTTTTTGCACAGCTCGCACTAAAAAAAAACCCACTCAATTAATTCAAGAAAAATAATACATATATGTATAGATAAAAAAAAGAACCGAAAAAAAAAATTTCCATCTTAACGCCTACTGTTGTCACATGTTCACCAACCTATAAAACAAATACACTCTATTGAATACCTATTTAAATCATGTATTACAGTAAAAGTCGAGAACACAGGCCCAATAAGTCCTATAGTTAATTCATCAACAAACACAAATATGAACCTACAACAACTACTAACCCTTGTACATCAACTACCAACCTACGAAGGCCAACCTGACAATCTTGATAGATTCATAGGCAGAGTAGATCAGTTTCTTTTGTTATCCTCATCAGTGGACCAAACAACAGGCGTACAGTACTTACTTGAAAATATCCGCTAAAATAAGGAGCGATTTAATGTCACTCGCCAGAGAAGCAGGCCCTAGTGGACACTCTCTCGCGGCCAAACGTGACCAATACCATAGATTCTGCCCCACTTAGGTCAGTCATTAGGAATCAAAGGCCAGAGACAATCGAAAAAGCATACGAGTACGGACAGATTGAATTAAATTTCTCTAGAAGCCCAAACAAACACCAAGAAAACCGATGACGCGACATCCCATTCCACAGGAATCACCCACACGCAAAAGGACAACCATCCAATAGCGACTACAACAGTCGCTACATACCACGACATCAGAACTATAATAATGGCAACAACGCTCGTCATGTACCACGATATGATAACAACACCAACAACAATGATAGCCGCCGAAGTCCAAAGTTTGGGTCGTACCAAGGAAAAGTGACATCATAGGCGAAAAAAAGTGGCGCATGGTAATCGATTTTCGGAAATTAAACGAGAAAACTGTCTCTGATAGATACCCTATCTCAAACATTGCAGATATACTAGACAGCATAGGAAAGACCATGTATTTCACAACAATCGACTTATCAAGTGGCTTTCACCAAATTCAAATGAACACACGCGACGCGTGCAAGACGGCATTCACCGTCGAAAATGGGCATTACGAGTTCACGCCCTTCGGTCTCAAGAACGCGTTATGGACAATGTTTTAGGTGACTTAGTCGGTAACGTCTGTCTCATCTATCTCGATGACATAATAGTATTCTCCCTCTCACTTCAAAAACATATAGCAGATATTTAATCTGTTTTCACAAAACTCCAAAACGCAAACCAAAAAATCCAACCAAGCAAGTGTAGCTTCTTAAGGAAAGAAATCGACTTCCTGAGACATATCGTAACCCAGGAAGGAGTCAAACCAAACCTACTTAAGATTCAAACCATCAAGGACTTCCCCTGCCCAAAGACAACCAGGGAAATTAAATCATTTTTAGGACTATTAGGGTATTACAGGAAATTCAAAAAGGACTTTGCGAAATAACTAAACCCATAACGAGACAGTTAAAGAGGAAGAAATCTATAATAATAGACGATGAAATTAAACAAGCAAACGTCGAAAGATCTTTGTAATGATCCCATACTCATATACCCTGATTTTAATAAACCGTTCACGCTGACGCAAGTAACTTTGCGATAGGCTCTGTGCTGTCACAAGGTCCAGACACTAATGACAGACCCCTATCTTTCGCTAGCAGGACACTATCGGCCACGGACGATTCTACGATAGAGAAAGAGATGCGAGCTATCATTTGGTCTGTAGGTCACTTCAGACCATACCTCTTCGGGCGTAGATTCAAAATTGTTACTGACCATAAGCCATTAATCTGGCTAGAAAATCTGAAAGGACAGAACTACTTCGATGGAAAACTATCCTGTCCGCTTTCGACTACGAAGTCGTATACAAAAAAAGGGTCGCAAAACGTAGTTGCTGACGCACTCAGCAGAATTGAGCCAAACTTGAACATAAACGAAGACCCACAAATTATACCAATCGTTTCGCAACCACTAAATCACTTCAATTGCCAAATAATATTCTGTACCGGATCAACAAACCTAAGACAAGTAGAAACACCATTTATCCATAAAGTAAGACACATAATCAAAGAACCCGTGCATACTTTCGACTCCGTTACAAACACCCTGAAACCGAATAAAACCGGCGCTATATTTGCACCGGACGATATTTTCAAAATTATAGAAGAGTCCTATAAAAACTATTTTTTTGAAATTGATTTATACAAAATTGTCCGCTGCAATATATGGCTAACCGAAATTACGAATCCTAATGATCAGGACCACTTAAATGCCAATCATAGGGGGATAGATGAAACGTATAACCATTTGAAAAGGGACATTTATTTCCCGCATTTAGAAGACATTATCATACGAATTATAAAAATTGTAATACCTGCCTAACCCTAAAATACGATAGACATCCCCATAGACCATTGATGCAAGCCCCAACCGCCCCAGAGGGACTATTGGCAGTCGTACATATAGACATATATTTCATTAATAATACTTGTAACCTCACAATTATCGATAAATTCACCAAGCTAGCGCAAGCCTACCCCCTTAGCGAAATTTTCGCGAAATTTTCGGGCAGTCTATTCAACGACCTCTTAACTCAATTCCAAATAACTGCTCTTACAACTGTATTTCAACAATCAACGGGCAATGTTTCTGTCGAGAGACTGCACTCCACATTAACTGAACTATACATGATTATCTTGAACAAAAGAAAGAAAGAATGCCTAGAACGCGAGCACGTCCAAATACTCGCAGAAGCAGTAGCAACATATAACAATGCAATGCACTCCAGCACTTCCTTTCGAGCTCTTCCATGGAAGAACTCACATATTCAACTAAACAATAACATTCGACAATCACCACGATTACCTTAAGAAGTTAAACGAATTTAGAAAAGACATACAGTACAGGAACATTTAAACGCGACCGCAGAAAGAAGATTGGCTAAATTAAACAAGGACAGAGAGACACCAGTACAAGTCGAGCCTAATGATACAATATTTAGAAAAGAAAACCGCAGAAAGAAGATAACACCGAGATTTTCACTACACAAAGTAGATAGAGACAAAGGAGTCCTAACAACTAAAGGTCAAAAGTTACACAACCAATAAAAAAGGAAAACAGTTAAGAAAACAGTGGCAGGAACATAAGATAGACAAACACTATTTAATAAATATATTATTATCAAACTACATTAACAAGAAATAACACTTATTCATTATAAAGTAGGAATAGCTTCAATATAGACTTGAATATAATGTAACCTTAGCATTAGATGTAACGTTTATATATACAACACTCATGTTTAACATTAAGATACCCATTTCTAAAGAAATAACTGTTAAATTCAAAATATCGTCGGAGTTCGCGGCATATACCAACAACACGTCGCCTAATCACCTTTCTCCGATCAGGCCATTTCCCCTTACGGCCTTCTCTTCGGACTGGGTGGGGGGAGGATTTAACATGCCCCCTCTCTCCGAACACAGGGAAACAACACCGATCCGGCAAACTAGAAAACGGAGACGAGAAAAAAGTTAAACGATGATCGCCAATACGAACCCGAACGAAAAACATTTTGAGGGAAACAGACAACTTTTGTAATAAAGTCATTCTCATTTCATACCCCGAACTGCTCAGTTGTTTTTCTTTAAAGCTTTCCTCCCTCGGCCATGGGACAAAAAGAGCAAGACGAGCGCCGACTCTCTTTTCACCGGAACAATGCAGAATGCAAACGATCGCGGTCTTGCTCACCAATGCTTATGACTGCAAAAAAAGGTACCCTAACCAAAGACACTAGAATAACAAGATGCGTAACGGCCATACAAATTTTTGGCACGCGATTTTTTGGCCGTGGCTCTAGAGGTGGCTCCAGGCTCTCTTGAGTTTTTGTTCGAGAGAGAAAGAGCGGAGAGCGCTACAGCAAACAGCTCTTTTCTACACATACAGTGATAGCAGACAACTGTATGTGTGCACACGTATGCTTATGCATTGTAAATTTGACAAAATATTCCCTTCACCTTAGAAGTTCGTTGACTTTAAAACTATATTAATTTTTATCAATTTGCACCATGCGAAAAATTCTTGTTTTGCATTGCCTTAATGTTGTTATTATTTAAATAATGCTTAGAAATAGTAATAGCCGAATCTATGTATATCACAAAATAAATTTCGAAAATTACTTTATATTAGAATACTTGTAATTAGGGTATTCAGCTTGCGACGTGAGAAAAATTAATAAGGCAGTGATTGTAGAGTGCTTGTGTCCGCACTTCGTGCCTACAGATATGACTTTTGCAATAAACAGTTTTCATATTTTTTTATTTATTTTATTAATTTTTATTTTCTACTACGTATTAACTACGTATACTACGTATTCTCAATGTAATGTCTTCTTTTTGGAAAATTTATGTTTCAAATTACAGTAGTTATAATAATTTCCTTTGTATTTGCTTTTATTATTTAGTATACTTATTAATTTGATGTATGTAAATGAACCATTTTTATTATTTAAAATGCACAATATATTCAGTTTTCAGTTAAATTTTTTTTTCTATTCTATAAAAGTTTTACTTTTTAAGCTTGCAAGTGGACTGTGATGATAGCTGATAGACAAAAAAAGCAAGCTAAGCTGTGCTACGGGTGTGATACAACCATACAAATTTAGAAAAACCGTCAACTATAGCTAAAATGTGGTTGTACCGCTTGCTCATCATCTCCATTGGCGCAACATGGTCAATGTGATACGTCATCAACGGTGTATCTCCCTTTTCAATCGGGGTCAAGAAACCTTCTTTCTTCCCAGTTTTCGAATTAAATACAATAAACTCCACACAACTGTCCACAACACGAACAACCTTTTCTTTAAGTTTTGGTATGAAGTAAGATTTCTCAACTAAATCTGGCGTTTTCTTCATTATTTATTTTCCATCTGCGACGGTACAACAATAAGCTCGCGATTAGGATCTTTAAAAAGAATTTGGTTTTCTATATAAAAATCTTCATACCCTTTATTTTCTACAAGGCTTCTCACTACTTTCGTCCATTCATCGAGTAATTGTGCTTGTTTCAAGCGATGTATAACAGTATCGCTCAGCATAAAACATGATACTCTACTCAACGCATCAACATGTCTCATTCTCGTCCCTGAGCGATGTTCTATTTGATAATCAAAGTGTTGAAGGTAGCTTGAACCTAGCTACCCTCAAAGGAACGTCCTTCTTCTTCATCGTCATAGTGAACGCGTTGCAGTCAGTCACAATCTTAAATTTCAAACCTATTACATACACATTCCACTTCATTAATGCACCGATAACTGCAAGAACCTCAAGCTCGATCGCGCATGGATACTGGATCAGCCAGGAATTTTAGAATTGGTTGGCTATTGGTCTGCTCCTTGACTTTTTACACTCATCTTCTGCCTCTCCTGCTCGTTTCGTGGGTTTGTCTCCGGGATTCCATGGGATGTTGCCAAGGATAACCGTTGGCCGCCCATATATGTATGCTACGCCAGGAGGACAGATCGTTTGGTGACTTCCGTAGCTGCTAGCTTTTGTCAGTGAGTGCACTGAGTAGAAAGCGCCACCTATGCCAGGGCAGCCGACCAGCGCTGCCAGACCTGGGATCTTTTGCCGTTTACCAGCACTGCTATCCCAGCTGACTGCGTGATCAGCTGGCGTGACTGGCACTTGGCAGCCACCACAGCAACACGGAAGGAAGAGAAAATAGTGAAGAGAAAGTTGTTTGCTGCTCTCACCCTGTCCTGCCCAATGGCCCTGAAGATCGTCGACGGCGGGCGATGCCTGGACCCTTGAAGCTGAGCCTACTGCGGCCCAACCTTTGTGCGTTGGGGACAGCCGCTCCTGTCACTGTCGGGCCGGCGCGACCGGAAAATTTCGAGATTTTCCAGGAGCGCCAATTCAATGCACTTCGCGCGCGCACAATTTTTTTTGACCCCTCTCGGCTGTTGCTATGTAAATAGCAAAATATGCCCTTCACCTTAGAAGTTCGTTGACTGTAAATCTATATTATTTTTTATCAATTGGCACCATGCGAAAAATTCTTGTTTTGCATTGCCTCACCGTTATTATTATTTAAATAAAGCTTAGAAATAGTAATAGACGAATCTATGTACATCACAAAATAAATTTCGAAAATGACTTTATATTAGAATACTTGTCATTAGGGTATTCAGCTTGCGGCGTGAGAAAAATTAATAAGGCAGTGATTGTTGAGTGCTTGTGTCCGCACTTCGTGCCTCGGACTTCGGGAAATTAAAGGTACCATCTGATTTATTTTTTAATATTTGCAAAATACACATTAAAGTTTTCGAAAATATTTTTAAAAATAATAAAAAACAAATGTGTATAAAACAATTTATTGTTGAGCAATGCATTAAGTGCACAAATGAAAGTAGTGCCTCTCATTATGGTTTTATGAAAATAATGAATGTTATGCTATGTGCATTTTGTTAAACAAACTTATAAAAGTTTTGCTTTTTAAGCATTGCAAGTGGACTGTGATGATAGCTGATAAACAAAAAAAGCAAGCTAAGCTCAGCATTCTATCTCATATATAAAAAAATTTATATTTAAATAATAGGCGACTGAAAACTGGACGCAAAATATAAAAAAAAAAAACAATAGTTAGAAAAATAACTTAATTGGGGAACATGGAAATGTTTTAATGTTATACATTAAAATATTTCAAGACGACTCGAAGGCCTAATTAATATAGGACCCCATTACAATTCTAATGGCCTCCCCGTGGTGTTCCCTGGGTACCGAATATTACATATATTACAAATAATTAATTAATATAACATAATATAAATAAAATAAGAATAAAATATAAATATGTAAACGGTAGCTAATTCGAGCGGCGATTTTAACAAACGAATATAAAAAACTTTAAAATTATAATAGTCAGGGAATTTTTATTTTATTTCATCATATTGCTACGAAATTGGCCACAACTCCAAATATGTAAATTCGTTTCTTCGATCAGAATTGATTTCGGCCCGAAAATCGTCTTCTAGCACAACACGCACACATATACGCGTTCTCGTCTCTTGTTTTTACTCACACAAGCAAGCTAATTCTATTTTTAGATTTCTTACGCTCTCAGCGTGAGCGAGCGGAAAGAGAGCAAATTTGGCCTTCACAAAAAAAGTGGCTGCATAGTGCCAAACGAATGTATGGCCGTTACGCATCTTGTTATTCTAGTGTCTTTGCCCTAACGCACTGAGAGCGTGACTCGCAAGCTCTCCCCAATCCAAACGGTGACAAGTTCTTTAGCTACCAGTACAGTAATCACGATATCTACTGCAACTGCACCGTAAGTAACAACAACACAACAAAAACTTTGTCAAACAGGGCTACTTCCAAATAAAGCGAAAGCTAAGCACACAACACAAGCAGGCTAGTAATCAGGCGAAAATAAATCGAACCAACGCCTCCAATGACTCAAGATCAAATATGTTTGCACTATTGGAAAACTGCGAATCAGGAACAGAAGAAGATAAAGCCGCCACCAATATATATACGTGAGAAAACATAAAGTGCGCTGGTAAGCAAACTAGCTGCAATTATCGGGGAAAACAAGTTCCATGTTATACCTCTTACTAAGGGTAACATACAAGAAACGAAAGTGCAGACTCAGGATGAGTCTAGCCACCGATCAGTGACCATGTACCTTGACAAAGCTGAGAAGAGTTACTATACCTACCAGCTGAAAAGTGCCAAAGGATTGCAGGTTGTCATTAAAGGAATAGAGTCATCAGTGACAGCATCCGAAATTATCGCGGCACTAAAAGAGAAGAACTTCAACGCCAAAACGGTGATCAACATTCTCAATAGGAACAAAGTGCCGCAGTCACTCTTTAAAGTCGAACTTGGGCCATCGAGTCTGAAAATCAACAAAAATGAAATACATCCTATATATAAGCTACAGTATTTACTGCACCAAAGAAAAACCGTAGAATAGGCACACAAGCGGTGTGCAGTGCACCAACTGCCAAGACTATGGCCACACCAAAGCGTACTGCACCCTTAAATCCATCTGTGTCGTTTGCAGCTATGCCCACAGTACTGTAAACTGTCCTAAGAATAAAAACGACAGTTCAATTAAGTTATGCAGAAACTGTGGCGAAAAACACACAGCCAACGGGCGAGGATGCATTGTTTACAAGGAACTCAAGAGTCGCCTAAACAAACGAGTGGATTCAGCTCGAGATCGTATCACACAAACAGCTCACAAAGTAATGGAACCGACTACAACTAACATCCCTTCGTCTGCCAGCCACCGAGCAATGCCAAATTCTTCCTTTGCCAGTGTACTAAAATCAGGAATCCAAGAACCGACAGCAGTCACCTCCAGCGTCCACCATAAAATTCACCAAATAAACACAAATAAACAATGCCAAGCACATGTACTGGGGATATCTCGGATAGCGAACCATAAAGGAAAACAGCTGTACAACGCAATCATCAAACCTCAACACAAACTTAACTATGTTTCCCCGGGAGCGCCTACATACTGGCCAGCAGATCCCATTAAGCTTCCAGATTTGATTGACTTTGCCATCACAAAAAGGATACCCCAATCAATGATTATAGCTGAACTCTCATCTGATCACTGTCCGGGGCTCTTTCATCTTTTGTACCAGCTGTGTTGTAGCGAGCGACCGTGTAGGCTTACAAGCAATAGGACCAACTGGGCGAGGTACAAAAAATATGTTTGTTCCCATACCGGCTTTTCTAGCCCCCTGGAAACCGAGCAAGACATTGATCAGTTTGCTGGTGATATAGAATCAATACTTGTCGCAGCAGCAAAAGCGTCAATTCCACAAGACAACCATGCATGCAGTATAAAGTTTAACAAGACAAGTAGAGATATTGAACTGCTACACATCAGCCCCCACGTCAAAACACACAACACACTCCCATCGCACCAATTTGGTTTTCGGGCAAAACATGGAGCCATTGAACAGGTTAACTGCATCACAACGAAATTCGCACTGCCTTTTAACACATAGAGGCCAAGGCGACGCACCTCAGACTAAAACCAAGGGATCTACACTGGCTTATAAACGTTCACTGTCCCCTAAGCTTGGAGTAAAAGTCTTCATATATAACTCCGTTTTAAAACCCATATGGACCTATGGCTCCGAGCTATGGGGCAACGCATCGAGAAACAACATCGACATAATACAGCGAGCACAGTCTTGGATTCTGAGAATCATTACTGGAGCTCCATGGTATCTTCGGAACGAGAAGAAGAAAACTTATTCGAGTATGCAGCCAAAGCCGACTGCACCGGAACGACCAAACAGCGTTAAATTTGTTATGCCACACAGCACGAATCATTTCATAAAATTACTTTTAGTTAGTTTAGAATAAGATTTGAAAACTTATTGTTCGTCTCTCGCAAAACATGAAAAAAAAAAGAAAAATTATTATTTATTTTCCTTACTGATCTTGTTTGGAAATATAAGAAACAAGGAATTAACACATTTCTATATGGAGATTTTAATGACATACAAATTGTAGTTCCGTTGTGTAAAACAATAACGTCTGAAAGTTTTAACATTTATTCGACCGACAACGCAGAAATCGGCATATTATTGTTTTGATCTCATTCAAAACTGATCTCATTCAATTTCAGCAGAAACGCATTCACAACGCTATCTCTTCTTTCACGAGCCTAATGTAATTCTGCAAACCTATGGCCAACTCATTTGTCAAAGTCGAATCATTTCAAATCGAATTCTGTGTTCTCGTGATTACGTTAGTCAGTATGTTCATTCTATGTTCTACTTGTCTATTGATGTGGCCACAGTAATTATCCTGAAAGCAATCATTATCTAATTTTACTTTTATGTACTAATTTCCCTGATTCTGTTAATATTGTAGTACTTCGGTCTTCCTTAACTAGTTCCTTCATAAATCTACTTGATAGCTTAGAGCCTAATATTGTATTAACTCTAACGAAAATTTCTTGCCCTTTGATATAGGTCATTATGGGCTTTCTTGTCCGGTTGTGGTATTCTATGTCAGTATCCTGTTTTTTCTTAATTTGCTCTATATCGTCCAGTCTAGCTTGTTCGTATTTTTCTGGAGCTACGGTAGCTATCCTGCCGAAGAACAGGCAGAATGGCAGAACAGACAGAATGGACAGTGTAGTTATATTCATAGATGGCTCTATCGAGAAGTTCCTCGAAGCCCTTATGTGTTCCATCTCCTTTCAAACATCTCATTATTATAGAGAGTGTGGAGTGAAATCTCTCTATCTGTCCATTTACCGTACTCTTATACGGAGGTGCTTTATAGAGCGCAATACCCAGCTGGTCTGTCAACATGAATTTGACACAGTCTGAGTTGAGGGACTTTTTATTGTCCATTACTATTAATTTGGGCACTCCATAATAAAACACGATATCTCTTAAGGCTTTCCTAATGTCTTCTACAGCTTTGGATTTGATAACTTTTCCCATGGCCAGTTTGGAAAATTTATCAATCGCCGTGAGCACCAGATGTCGTTCTGTTGAGTAGATGTCAATATGAATAATTTGTCCGGAGCATTCTGCCAAGGGAGTTTCCTTTATTTCTGGATACGTGGGATGTCTGTCATATTTAGCAGTCTTACACACCAAAAACCGACTCTCGATAGCCGACACTTTTTTCCTCATTTTAGGAAAGTATACTATTTCGGACAACTGATCTTTATTTTCCATAGCATTTGTGTGTGCTCTGTTATGTGTCCTAAGTATTTCTTCCTCTTGTTCGGCTTCGTTAACAAGGTCTTTGACTTTAGTTTGACAGAATCTAATCTTGAAACCCTGAAAATGGATGGGGTAGAGAATTTGTATTTTCCCCATTACATCCTCAGATGTGAAAATTCCATTAATCACGGATGGTATGATATTCCTTCAAATATGACAAGAGACTATCAGCTGTGAACAATTTATGATCTACTAAATACCTTTGGAATGTCGGGAATGGAATGCTAAATAAGTAATGCTCTGACTCGGACTTCCTGAAGAAAATTTGATTTTTAAATGCATTTATCGGGGCCTCAACGCTAAGTAATCTCGTAGTCATATTCCTCAAGGTATGCTTTCCATCTTTTAATCCCCGCATTCCCATTCAACCTACTGAGAGAATGGGTTAAAGGCTTTTTAGAGCCCAGATAATGGCTAATATATCCTTCTCATTCGTGGCATAATTTTCTTCCGCCTTCGAGAGTGTTCTCGATAAAAATGAGATGGGTCTGTTCTTTTGTGAAAGAACAGCGCGTACTGCGAAATTGGAAGCATGCGTTGTTAGGTTAAATTCTTTTTTAATGTCCGGGTAGTGGAGTATTACGTTTGGAGAAACCGAGCTGCTCTTCAATTTATTAAAGGCTTCTATTGCTTCGCTAATTAGGGAGAGGGATTTTTTTGACGATAATGTCTTGGAAATTCGACCATACTCCACTCTCAAAAGCGAGCTAAGTGGTTTTGCTATCTTAGCGTAGTTAGGAATAAATGTCCTGTAATATCCGGATAATCCCAAGAATGATCTTAGTTTTTTGAGTGTTCTTGGAGTTGACCTGGTTTCAATGCCCTTGTCGGTCACGATGAAGTCTAGGAACTCCACTTTTCTATTCATGAACTCGCATTTATCAAGCTGACATTTCATGTTGGCTTTGCTGAAGAGTTCTGAAAATGGTGTCAAGGTTCTGGTAGTGTGTTTCATCACCTTTACTAAAGATGGATATCCAGTGCGCGCTGGAAAATAGACGGTGCATTTTTCAGACCGAATGACAGTCGTGTTATCTCGTATTTTCAATTATTGATTGAGAAGGCGGTCTTTTCAATATTAGATTCCTTTAAAAGAATCTGATGAAACCCACTTTTTAGATCGAGCACTGAAAAAATCTTGTTGTCTCCCAATTGGACCAACACTTAATTAATGTACCGAAGTTAGACACATGTTTCCTTGGCGCCGGGAATGACTGGCCTAAATATTGTGGAGGTCTCCTCATGGGATTTCGTGGAGGGACCGGTGGAGGCTGTCGATGGCCAAAGGCATTCGACGGCTGAAAATTGCGGGGTGCCAGTATGGGATTTTCGTTTCCTCTGAAACTCGTTGACCCTTATTATTTGCCGCATGGTTTGACCTGAAAGTTTGATTTTCAAGTTTAAGGCAATAATGTATAGCTGAGGGAAGATCAGCTGGCTCTTTTATTGCCAAAAGGCAAGGTAAATCTCCTCGAAGGACTCTAATAAAAGTATCCAGAGCTTTTTCTCTATACATTTTTGTAACAAAGTGCTCGGATTCTCGGCTCATTTGCATGCAGCCGACCTTATTTAGAATAAGAGAAAGATTTTTATAGACGTCCTGGTGGAAGTCTTCCACCGACTGCTGGTGGCCTTGAACCAAAGTTGACATTTGGTATTCCAAGGTAGTTATGTCCCGTTTATCTGCGTAATGCAGAGTGAGACATCTCGACATGGCCTTCCAGTCCAGCGGAATGCTGTAGGACTCGAGTGCCACATCAGCACTTTCAACAATTTTATTTCTTATGGTATGAAAAAAGGTAAACAAGTTAGCAAACTTGATGCAAGCACTTACAGAGGAATCTCCAAATTGTCGGCTATCCCAATACTTTTTGAAAATGTTATCACTCCTCATTTGCAGCACCTTTGTAGATCAATCATAACACCGTGTCAGCACGGTTTTATGAAACGCGGATCAACAACCACTAACCTCTGTAACGAGCACACTCATAGAGCGTTGTCCACCTCAACACACTCTGTCTACTATTTTGACGAACCAACGCCTCCAATGACTCAAGATCAAATATGTTTGCACTATTGGAAAACTGCGAATCAGGAACAGAAGAAGATAAAGCCGCCACCAATATATATACGTGAGAAAACATCAAGTGCGCTGGTAAGCAAACTAGCTGCAATTATCGGGGAAAACAAGTTCCATGTTATACCTCTTACTAAGGGTAACATACAAGAAACGAAAGTGCAGACTCAGGATGAGTCTAGCCACCGATCAGTGACCATGTACCTTGACAAAGCTGAGAAGAGTTACTATACCTACCAGCTGAAAAGTGCCAAAGGATTGCAGGTTGTCATTAAAGGAATAGAGTCATCAGTGACAGCATCCGAAATTATCGCGGCACTAAAAGAGAAGAACTTCAACGCCAAAACGGTGATCAACATTCTCAATAGGAACAAAGTGCCGCAGTCACTCTTTAAAGTCGAACTTGGGCCATCGAGTCTGAAAATCAACAAAAATGAAGTACATCCTATATATAAGCTACAGTATTTACTGCACCAAAGAATAACCGTAGAATAGGCACACAAGCGGTGTGCAGTGCACCAACTGCCAAGACTATGGCCACACCAAAGCGTACTGCACCCTTAAATCCATCTGTGTCGTTTGCAGCTATGCCCACAGTACTGTAAACTGTCCTAAGAATAAAAACGACAGTTCAATTAAGTTATGCAGAAACTGTGGCGAAAAACACACAGCCAACGGGCGAGGATGCATTGTTTACAAGGAACTCAAGAGTCGCCTAAACAAACGAGTGGATTCAGCTCGAGATCGTATCACACAAACAGCTCGCAAAGTAATGGAACCGACTACAACTAACATCCCTTCGTCTGCCAGCCACCGAGCAATGCCAAATTCTTCCTTTGCCAGTGTACTAAAATCAGGAATCCAAGAACCGACAGCAGTCACCTCCAGCGTCCACCATAAAATTCACCAAATAAACACAAATAAACAATGCCAAGCACATGTACTGGGGATCTCGGATAGCGAACCATAAAGGAAAACAGCTGTACAACGCAATCATCAAACCTCAACACAAACTTAACTATGTTTCCCCGGGAGCGCCTACATACTGGCCAGCAGATCCCATTAAGCGTCCAGATTTGATTGACTTTGCCATCACAAAAAGGATACCCCAATCAATGATTATAGCTGAACTCTCATCTGATCACTGTCCGGGGCTCTTTCATCTTTTGTACCAGCTGTGTTGTAGCGAGCGACCGTGTAGGCTTACAAGCAATAGGACCAACTGGGCGAGGTACAAAAAATATGTTTGTTCCCATACCGGCTTTTCTAGCCCCCTGGAAACCGAGCAAGACATTGATCAGTTTGCTGGTGATATAGAATCAATACTTGTCGCAGCAGCAAAAGCGTCAATTCCACAAGACAACCATGCATGCAGTATAAAGTTTAACAAGACAAGTAGAGATATTGAACTGCTTGTGCTTGAAAAATGACGACATCGAAGGGAGTGGCAGGAGCACAGATCACCTAACGCAGAGTAAATTAAAAGCAGCTCTTGCAGCCTTACCAAAGCGCTTAAGAAAGAAGATGCTGACGCACAACTAAGGTATATCGAGAATCTCTTTGTGCCCGTGGGCACAAAGAACTCGTTGTGGAAAGACCACAGGAACCTACAGGCACCAGCAGAAACGGTTGTACCTCTCCGTAACTCTACCGGAAACTAGTCTCGCAGTGACACGGACAGAGCAAGAGTCTTAGCTGATCATCTTAAAAAGTATTTCAACCAAACCCAGCCACTAACTCATTTACTCTCCCGCCTTTAACTGCATCTGACTTAGCACCACAAGATCCTGTAGAATTTCGACCAAACGAGATAACGAAAGTCATCAAAGAGCAACTGAAGACTGGAAAATCGCCTGACTACGAATTAATAACCCCGAAAATGATCATCGAGGTCCCAACGTGTGCAGTTCTACGAATCTGCTTGCTCTTCAACGCAATTACTAAAATTGGATACTTCCCTCAAAAGTGGAAGAAATCAATTATAATTATGATCCATAAGCCTGGGAAAGACAAAACACAGCCATCATCTTACAGGCCAATAAGCTTACTTACTTGTCTATCCAAGCCATTTGAAAAAATGCTGCTGCTACGCATCAGCCCCCACGTCAAAACACACAACACACTCCCATCGCACCAATTTGGTTTTCGGGCAAAACACAGAGCCATTGAACAGGTTAACTGCATCACAACGAAATTCGCACTGCCTTTTAACACATAGAGGCCAAGGCGACGCACCTCAGACTAAAACCAAGGGATCTACACTGGCTTATAAACGTTCACTGTCCCCTAAGCTTGGAGTAAAAGTCTTCATATATAACTCCGTTTTAAAACCCATATGGACCTATGGCTCCGAGCTATGGGGCAACGCATCGAGAATCAACATCGACATAATACAGCGAGCACAGTCTTGGATTCTGAGAATCATTACTGGAGCTCAACGCATTCACAACGCTATCTCTTCTTTCACGAGCCTAATGTAATTCTGCAAACCTATGGCCAACTCATTTGTCAAAGTCGAATCATTTCAAATCGAATTCTGTGTTCTCGTGATTACGTTAGTCAGTATGTTCATTCTATGTTCTACTTGTCTATTGATGTGGCCACAGTAATTATCCTGAAAGCAATCATTATCTAATTTTACTTTTATGTACTAATTTCCCTGATTCTGTTAATATTGTAGTACTTCGGTCTTCCTTAACTAGTTCCTTCATAAATCTACTTCATAGCTTAGAGCCTAATATTGTATTAACTCTAACGAAAATTTCTTGCCCTTTGATATAGGTCATTATGGGCTTTCTTGTCCGGTTGTGGTATTCTATGTCAGTATCCTGTTTTTTCTTAATTTGCTCTATATCGTCCAGTCTAGCTTGTTCGTATTTTTCTGGAGCTACGGTAGCTATCCTGCCGAAGAACAGGCAGAATGGCAGAACAGACAGAATGGACAGTGTAGTTATATTCATAGATGGCTCTATCGAGAAGTTCCTCGAAGCCCTTATGTGTTCCATCTCCTTTCAAACATCTCATTATTATAGAGAGTGTGGAGTGAAATCTCTCTATCTGTCCATTTACCGTACTCTTATACGGAGGTGCTTTATAGAGCGCAATACCCAGCTGGTCTGTCAACATGAATTTGACACAGTCTGAGTTGAGGGACTTTTTATTGTCCATTACTATTAATTTGGGCACTCCATAATAAAACACGATATCTCTTAAGGCTTTCCTAATGTCTTCTACAGCTTTGGATTTGATAACTTTTCCCATGGCCAGTTTGGAAAATTTATCAATCGCCGTGAGCACCAGATGTCGTTCTGTTGAGTAGATGTCAATATGAATAATTTGTCCGGAGCATTCTGCCAAGGGAGTTTCCTTTATTTCTGGATACGTGGGATGTCTGTCATATTTAGCAGTCTTACACACCAAAAACCGACTCTCGATAGCCGACACTTTTTTCCTCATTTTAGGAAAGTATACTATTTCGGACAACTGATCTTTATTTTCCATAGCATTTGTGTGTGCTCTGTTATGTGTCCTAAGTATTTCTTCCTCTTGTTCGGCTTCGTTAACAAGGTCTTTGACTTTAGTTTGACAGAATCTAATCTTGAAACCCTGAAAATGGATGGGGTAGAGAATTTGTATTTTCCCCATTACATCCTCAGATGTGAAAATTCCATTAATCACGGATGGTATGATATTCCTTCAAATATGACAAGAGACTATCAGCTGTGAACAATTTATGATCTACTAAATACCTTTGGAATGTCGGGAATGGAATGCTAAATAAGTAATGCTCTGACTCGGACTTCCTGAAGAAAATTTGATTTTTAAATGCATTTATCGGGGCCTCAACGCTAAGTAATCTCGTAGTCATATTCCTCAAGGTATGCTTTCCATCTTTTAATCCCCGCATTCCCATTCAACCTACTGAGAGAATGGGTTAAAGGCTTTTTAGAGCCCAGATAATGGCTAATATATCCTTCTCATTCGTGGCATAATTTTCTTCCGCCTTCGAGAGTGTTCTCGATAAAAATGAGATGGGTCTGTTCTTTTGTGAAAGAACAGCGCGTACTGCGAAATTGGAAGCATGCGTTGTTAGGTTAAATTCTTTTTTAATGTCCGGGTAGTGGAGTATTACGTTTGGAGAAACCGAGCTGCTCTTCAATTTATTAAAGGCTTCTATTGCTTCGCTAATTAGGGAGAGGGATTTTTTTGACGATAATGTCTTGGAAATTCGACCATACTCCACTCTCAAAAGCGAGCTAAGTGGTTTTGCTATCTTAGCGTAGTTAGGAATAAATGTCCTGTAATATCCGGATAATCCCAAGAATGATCTTAGTTTTTTGAGTGTTCTTGGAGTTGACCTGGTTTCAATGCCCTTGTCGGTCACGATGAAGTCTAGGAACTCCACTTTTCTATTCATGAACTCGCATTTATCAAGCTGACATTTCATGTTGGCTTTGCTGAAGAGTTCTGAAAATGGTGTCAAGGTTCTGGTAGTGTGTTTCATCACCTTTACTAAAGATGGATATCCAGTGCGCGCTGGAAAATAGACGGTGCATTTTTCAGACCGAATGACAGTCGTGTTATCTCGTATTTTCAATTATTGATTGAGAAGGCGGTCTTTTCAATATTAGATTCCTTTAAAAGAATCTGATGAAACCCACTTTTTAGATCGAGCACTGAAAAAATCTTGTTGTCTCCCAATTGGACCAACACTTAATTAATGTACCGAAGTTAGACACATGTTTCCTTGGCGCCGGGAATGACTGGCCTAAATATTGTGGAGGTCTCCTCATGGGATTTCGTGGAGGGACCGGTGGAGGCTGTCGATGGCCAAAGGCATTCGACGGCTGAAAATTGCGGGGTGCCAGTATGGGATTTTCGTTTCCTCTGAAACTCGTTGACCCTTATTATTTGCCGCATGGTTTGACCTGAAAGTTTGATTTTCAAGTTTAAGGCAATAATGTATAGCTGAGGGAAGATCAGCTGGCTCTTTTATTGCCAAAAGGCAAGGTAAATCTCCTCGAAGGACTCTAATAAAAGTATCCAGAGCTTTTTCTCTATACATTTTTGTAACAAAGTGCTCGGATTCTCGGCTCATTTGCATGCAGCCGACCTTATTTAGAATAAGAGAAAGATTTTTATAGACGTCCTGGTGGAAGTCTTCCACCGACTGCTGGTGGCCTTGAACCAAAGTTGACATTTGGTATTCCAAGGTAGTTATGTCCCGTTTATCTGCGTAATGCAGAGTGAGACATCTCGACATGGCCTTCCAGTCCAGCGGAATGCTGTAGGACTCGAGTGCCACATCAGCACTTTCAACAATTTTATTTCTTATGGTATGAAAAAAGGTAAACAAGTTAGCAAACTTGATGCAAGCACTTACAGAGGAATCTCCAAATTGTCGGCTATCCCAATACTTTTTGAAAATGTTATCACTCCTCATTTGCAGCACCTTTGTAGATCAATCATAACACCGTGTCAGCACGGTTTTATGAAACGCGGATCAACAACCACTAACCTCTGTAACGAGCACACTCATAGAGCGTTGTCCACCTCAACACACTCTGTCTACTATTTTGACCGGCATGCTCAGGGAAAATGGGCGTGGGTGTTTTGTTGACATGAACAAGAGTGTCACAGCTACAATACTGTAGACAGAGATACGATAGATGCAAAACGATAACCAAACGGTTAAGAACCAGACATGAAAGTGTACCTATTGAAGATGAGGCCCAGATGTTATTGGCCTTATTCTATACCCACCCTAACTGTGAAATCCATTCGGACTCCATCCTTTTACAACCGCTGCTTTACATACCCTTTGGTGCCCAACAAGACATCAGATTAGTTCATTTTTGACCCCATATAATTGAAGATAAAGATAATATTTCGATACATTTTCCTAAACCTAATCCTTTAACTAAAAATTACGTTATTTACGTTAAGGAAATCTCTTATTGAGTAATTTTGATTATCGACGACAAAATAAAGGAAAAATAATTAAGATAGGAATGCAAATATTGGTATTTAAGTTTACATTACTACTTTTGTTTGTTTGGCTTACTTTACATTAGAATTATGTATGATTAATTGATATTTAAACTTTAAACTTCTTTAAATTAGCAGGCCTGATGACTGTTGATGATCTGCTGTATGTATTAACAAAAATTGGGAAAATCACATATATAGTAACGTAATTATGCCTCCTCATAATTCACTTATACAAAAGACCGACCGCGGTGGTCCGCCGTATCGATTCCTCGTTAAATAAACAAACATTTCTCGATATTGCGCATCCACTCAAGCCGAAATCAGAACCCTGCCACTAGGCAGGCACATAGCCAAGTTATACATAAGAATTCTTTTTCATACGTATGCACATAAGCATAAGCAAGAAGCGCTCTCGCGCAGATCAAGTAAACAACTCACTAACCCAGTACATCTAAGATTTTTTAACACCAACTGTTTCAGTCTTAAGCTGATATTCAATCAATAAAAACGCAAAGCGGATTCATTCTGAGTTTTTATTTATTTCGGCGTTGATCTTAGTTCAAATACGGATCATTTATTCGACTCAAAACAAAAACCATTTTACTATATATATTTCTCAGATCTTCCACAAGTTAAGCTAAATTAGAATCGTCAGATCTCCCACAAGTTAAGCTAAATTAGAATCGTAGAGGTTTATAAGTAAATATTTTTAGGCAAAATTAACACATATATGAAAAACTATTCTAAAGAATTTTTTTTTTTTTTTTTTTTTTTTTTTTTTTTATGCTAATTTTATTTATTAAGGTTTCAAAAGGAATCGTTCAGTAATTCCTCTGAACTTAACCTAATGTGTGATAAAGATAAATGAGACCAAGTGGTATCTTAATTATAAAGTACAAAAGAAAGAAAAATCTAGTCTAGTTATCAATTACTTAATATGTAATGTGTTATATTATCCTCCGGGTAAGGAGATCGCTGGGGTGAACCCTCTTCAGTCTTCGGAGGGAGATGGGATCAGCTAGGATAGTTGCTAGTCGGTTCGGGTGGGCCATGAGCCTGTCGGCATAACGGCTGCTATGGAAATTAATCTGATCCCCAAGAAGGGTAACTTTCAGATCTCTTTCGATAACCATGTTCGTCACGTACCAGGGGAGCCCAGATGCGTGACGTGCAGCTCTCGACTGGACCACACGGAACCTATTAAGCTGGGATTTGGCGGCAGTTCCCCACACCTGGATGGCATAACTCCACGTTGGAGAGAGAATAGATTTGATTAAAAGAGCCTTAGAGCTCATTTGAAGTTTGCTGGAGTGGAAGAGCCAGTCGAGCTTTTTTAGCTTCGCCAGTGACTTAGATTTGACCGATGTGATGTGGGCCCTCCAGGTCAGTCTCCGATCTAGATGAACTCCTAGTAGCAGTGTGATCTAACATTGGTGATAGGGCTTCCATTAAAGGTCAGATCTGTGCAGGTTCCGGGTCGCAGGGAAAAAGTTACACAGGCTGACTTTGAGGAGTTAATGGCCACATTCCATTTGGCAGTCCATTTTTCGATTGCATGCAGCCATTCCTGGACTGCGTAGGAACCCCTGCTAATAAAAACTATTGCATTCCGTGTATCAAAGTATTATTGCATACTTTCAACAGATAAATAATTATAGCATACTTTGGTATAATTTTACTGCATACTCTTTCTTGCCACGCCACTTAGCCGATCAATTGGGCTCGGCAACAGTATATTTGTGATGTGCCAACCAACAACCAATGAATTGGGCACATAACTACAGAAGTATTAAGGTCGAATACGAAAGCGAGGATAGCTGGGACGAGGAGCAAGTAGGCCAAGCAGTAGGTCAGACGTTGGATAGGGCCCCGGTACATAATACCATGGACCCCAGTCAGATTCAAGCTCTTATCGACAATGCCGTCAGACAGGCATTGTCGCAACAGCAATCCCACTTCCAGGTTCAACTAAATTTCCTAGCTGAGCGGGTACAGAGTTTGCAGGTGGAAGCACCGCAAATCATAACATATGAAAAAGTCCCTGTCAACCCCGAGATTAGGTGCGAAATTCCCCTTGATATATTAAAATCGGTACCGGAGTTCTCCGGTAGCCAAGACGAGTATGTGGCCTGGAGACAATCGGCCATATACGCCTACGAGCTGTTTAAACCATACAATGGCAGCAGTGCCCATTATCAGGCTGTTGCCATATTAAGGAATAAAATCCGTGGCGCAGCCGGGGCTCTACTCGTATCCCATAATACGGTATTGAACTTCGATGCCATTTTGGCCAGATTAGACAGCACGTACTCAGACAAAACATCCTTACGCCTGTTGAGGAAAGGATTGGAAATGGTTAGGCAAGGAGACCTACCATTAATGCAATACTACGATGAAGTCGAAAAGAAGCTAACGCTTGTCACAAACAAAATCGTAATGACGCATGATCAAGAGGGTGCTGACCTGCTTAATGCTGAGGTCAGAGCCGACGCCCTGCACGCTTTTATTTCAGGGCTCAAAAAGTCCCTTAGAGCTGTGGTCTTCCCGCTGTGGTCTTCCCAAAAGACTTGCCATATGCACTGGCCTTAGCTAGAGAAGCAGAGGCAAGCATAGAGAGAAGTAGAGAAATCCCTCAGAACGCTCGACAGGACCGGGACGACAACGGCTTAATAACGTTGTCCAAAAGGCCCCTAAGCAAAAAGAGACCAAAGAAGAGTATTAAAAGGCAGCAAAGGCTGCAGTCGAGGAAATCGACAGCGAAAATGAGTACGCTCCCAGTGTGGACTCGTTGAATTTTTCAGGGGACGCTCCCGGTTGCCGTTCATTGAACGACGGCTGGCTGTGAGAACTTTAAAGATGCTAATCGATACCGGCGCGGCAAAAAACTACATTAGGCCCGTAAAGGAGCTGAAAAATGTGATGCCGGTTGCCAGCCCTTTCTCGGTGAGCTCAATACACGGCTCCACAGAAATCAAACACAAATGTTTGATGAAAGTCTTCAAGCACACCTCCCCATTTTTCCTTTTAGATTCTCTCAACGCGTTCGACGCTATTATAGGCTTGGACCTGTTAACACAGGCCGGGGTAAAGCTCAACCTTGCAGAGGACTCCCTAGAGTACCAGGGCATCGCTGAAAAGCTTCACTATTTCAGCTGCCCCAGTGTTAATTTCACTGATGTAAGCGACATTGTTGTACCTGACTCCGTTAAAAAGGAGTTCAAGGACACAATAATAAGGAGGAAGAAAGCCTTCTCCACGACAAATGAAGCTCTTCCTTTTAACACCGCTGTCACTGCCACAATTCGGACAGTTGATAATGAACCGGTGTATTCAAGAGCTTACCCAAATCTTATGGGTGTCTCCGACTTTGTGAATAACGAGGTCAAACAACTGCTGAAAGACGGCATCATCAGGCCCTCAAGGTCTCCCTATAACAGCCCGACCTGGGTTGTTGACAAAAAGGGGACCGACGCCTTCGGGAACCAGAACAAGAGGTTGGTCATTGACTTTAGGAAGCTAAATGAGCGAACTATTCCTGACCGGTACCCGATGTCTAGCATTCCCATGATTTTAGCGAATCTGGGCAAGGCAAAGTTCTTCACTACCCTTGACCTGAAGTCAGGGTATCATCAAATTTACCTCGCGGAACACGACCGCGAGAAGACATCGTTCTCGGTGAATGGCGGCAAATACGAGTTTTGCCGTCTGCCGTTCGGATTGAGAAATGCAAGCAGCATTTTTCAAAGAGCCCTAGACGATGTGCTGAGAGAACAAATCGGGAAAATATGTTACGTCTATGTAGATGATGTCATAATTTTCTCAGAAAACGAGTCCGACCATGTCCGCCACATCGATACTGTGCTGAAATGCTTGATCGAGGCGAACATGAGGGTGAGCCAGGAAAAGACAAGATTCTTCAAAGACAGTGTTGAGTACCTCGGCTTCATAGTAAGCAAGGACGGGACTAAGTCCGACCCAGAAAAAGTAAAGGCCATTCAGGAATACCCTGAACCCAAAAGTGTCTACAGTGTTAGATCGTTCCTTGGTTTGGCCAGCTACTACAGAGTCTTCATCAAAGACTTTGCAGCCATAGCTCGTCCGATAACTGACATCCTGAAAGGTGAAAACGGCTCGGTGAGTAGGCATATGTCTAAGAAGATTTGTGTGGAGTTTAATGAAACTCAACGCAACGCATTTCAAAGGCTTCGTAACATTTTGGCATCAGAGGATGTCATACTCAAATACCCCGACTTTCAAAAGCCCTTTGACCTCACCACAGATGCGTCAGCAAGTGGCATCGGTGCAGTCCTTTCGCAAGAAGGTAGGCCGATCACCATGATTTCCCGCACCCTGAGACAGGCTGAGCAAAATTATGCCACAAACGAAAGGGAATTGCTAGCCATTTTATGGGCCTTAGGTAAACTACAAAACTTTCTGTACGGCTCTAGGGAAATCAACATATTCACCGACCACCAGCCTCTCACGTTCGCTGTTGCCGACAAAAACACGAACGCTAAGATTAAGAGATGGAAATCCTATATAGACCAACACAATGCCAAGATTTTCTACAAACCTGGCAAGGAAAATTTCGTGGCAGATGCACTGTCCAGGCAAAATCTTAACGCCTTACAAGACGAACCCCAGTCAGACGCTGCGACTATTCACAGTGAGCTGTCCCTGACCTACACGGTCGAAACCACAGATAAACCCTTAAATTGCTTTAGGAACCAGATCATTCTGGAGGCAGCTCGTTTCCCGCTTAAGCGAAGCCTAGTGCTGTTCCGAAGCAAAACTCGCCACTTCATCAGTTTCGCTGACAAGAGTTACCTGTTAAAAACTCTCAAAGAAGTTGTTAACCCTGACGTCGTGAATGCTATCCATTGCGACTTGCCTACACTGGCAAGCTTCCAACACGACCTCATTACCCACTTCCCAGCCACTCAATTCCGTCACTGCAAGAATGTCGTGTCGGATATAACTGATAAAAACGAACAGTACGAAATTGTCACTGCAGAGCACAACCGTGCACACAGAGCCGCGCAGGAAAATGTCAAACAAGTCCTTCGATACTACTATTTTCCAAAAATGGGCAGCATGACAAAGGAAGTGGTTGCTAATTGCAGGGTATGTACCCAAGCAAAGTACGACAGGCACCCGAAAAGCAAGAGCTTGGGGAAACGCCAATACCCAGTCTTGCTGGCGAAATGGTGCACATTGACATATTTTCAACAGACAGGAAGCTGTTCTTGACGTGCATTGACAAATTCTCTAAGTTTGCAGTAGTGCAACCGATTACATCTAGGACAATAGTGGACATCACTGGCCCCCTATTGCAGATTGTTAACCTTTTTCCCACCATCAAAACAATCTATTGCGACAATGAGCCCGCTTTCAACTCAGAGACAATCACGTCAATGCTCAAAAACAACTACGGCATCGACATTGTGAACGCGCCTCCTCTGCACAGCGTGTCCAATGGCTAAGTTGAACGATTCCACAGCACCTGGCAGAAATAGCCAGATGCCTGAAGTTGGACAAAAAGACAAATGACACAGTCGAGCTAATCTTGAGAGCCATGGTGGAATATAACAAAACCGTGCACTCAGTTACTCGTAAGAGACCAATTGAGGTTCTTCACTCAGGGGCCCACGAGCGCTGCCTGGAAATCAAGGCAAGATTAGCAAAAGCTCAGCAAGACAGCATCGGAAGATGCAACCCTTCCCGTCAAAACCGTGTGTTTGAGGTAGGAGAACACGTGTTTGTAAAGAACAACAAGAGGTTAGGAAATAAGCTAACCCCACTATGCACGGAACAAAAAGTGCAAGCAGACCTGGGAACGTCTGTTGTTATTAAGGGGAGGGTGGTCCTCAAAAACAACCTTAAGTAGGCACCCCCCTTGCAGTTAGTTAGTAGGTTACTTTAAGAAAGCCTATATCTAAATTCCAGGTTTACCCTCACGACGCTCATTACACTGGCACTAGCGAATGCACGGATCACCGACTTTTCGCATGCCAACTACATCCCTGTCGTAGATGGTAACGTGCTGGTTTTTGAACAGCGTGACCTCTTAAAACATTCAAGCAACTTGTCCGAATTCGCTGTCATGATAGACGAGACAGCAAAATTATCCGAGTCCTTTCCCCAATCGCATATGCGTAAGGTACTAGAGGTCTATACGGACCACCTTAGAACCTTGTTGTCCGTCCTTAAGGTCCATCATAGGATTGCCAGGAGTCTAGATTTCCTAGGTACAGCTTTAAAGGTAGTGGCTGGCTAGTTGAGTCTAATTCCCGGCAGATAACAATAAATTCCGAAACCCAGAAACAGATTAACAAGTTAATAAGGTGATCCGTGCCCGTAAAAGCGACTTGGTTGACACTCCACACTTGTATGAAGCGTTATTGGCAAGAAATAGGATGCTTTCTACTGAAATTCAAAATTTAATTCTCACTATTACTTTGGCCAAATCAAACATTGTAAATCCCACGATTCTTGACCATGCCGACTTGAAGTCTCTTGTAGAACAGGACACCCCTATCATCAGCTTAATAAAAGCCTCCAAGATTAGAGTCCTCCAGTCCGAGAACAGTATTTTAATTGCCTATCCCAGAGTCAAGTTCAGTTGCAAGAAAGTCGCCGTTTACCCTGTATCCCACCAACACATCATCTTACGCCTCGACGAGGATACGTTGGCCGAATGCGAACATGACACCTTTGCGCTCACAAGATGCACTGACACCACACACTTCACGTTCTGCGAGCGGTCTCGGCGCCAATCTTGTGCGCGCTCACTCCACGCAGGGAGCGCAGCCCAATGCCACACTCAACCCAGCCACTTGCAGGAAGTAACTCCCGTAGATGACGGCGTTGTGATTATCAACGAAGCTTCAGCTCGCGTCAGCACCAGTGGCAGCCCAGAAGTACTCGTCGAGGGAACCCACCTGGTGACCTTCGAGAGAACGGCGACCATCAATGCCTCCGAGTTCGTAAACCTACGGAAAGCATTAAGAAAGCGGCCAGGCATTGCGCGCTTCCCATTACTTAACATCGTCGGGCACGACCCCGTGCTCAGCATCCCTCTGCTACACAGGATGAATAACGAGAACCTGCTCTCCATCCAAAGCTTTAAGGATGACGTGGAATCTGAAGGTCCGCCTAAACTCTGGTTCGTAGCTGGTGTGGTCCTAAACGTTAGTTTAATTGGCTTCTTCGCACTTTATCTGGCATTAAGGAGAAGACGAGCCTCCATGGAGATACAGCGTACCATCGACACTTTCAACATGACCGAGGACGGTCATAAACTTGAGGGGGAAGTAGTTAACAACGCTTAACATAATAATTCATAGCAACTAAGTAGCTCTATGTATGGAATGCTGACGCGCCAGAATAGAGTTCAGCGCTCTGCGCAAAGAAAGTCCGGCAACGGAAAGATGACTCTTCTGATTCGGAGTATTGCTACACGCTGCAAGGAATGCTGAGTCGACTCTTCAGTCTCAGTTTTGCATCAGAATAAACCAGAACGTGCTCCGGCTTAAAGCCGTAAATAACAATTGTTTTAATTACAAAGATTGCTACGCCACAAGGCTAGACAATAAACCAAAGGGGGCGAAGTCAAGCCCTCCAACCTAATCTTCAGTAGAAGACTCCGACGAAAGACGTCCTACCACCGCTGTAACCTTAAGGGAGAAGTCTTTGGACCATCGCGGGAAAACACCTTTTCATAATTTGTACATAAAATGGGTGCACGGCGATCTGCTCCTTGCTTGCGGCGATGAAGAGTAGAAAAAGAACGCCAACTCGGGGGGTGACCTGCGATGTGCATTTGGTTGGCAGCTTTCCGCTGCACGCGGTGGGTGCTCCTGATGCAAGCAGTTGTGAATCTTTCTACGATCGATGAAGCCACAGTAAATTTCACACGTGGTCAAAAGTTGAGGGCGAAAATCAATGCAAGCCGCCTTGGCGACGCGGCCACTAAGACTTCTACCTCCAAATGTGGGACCGGCAGCGGCGCAGTTAAAGTTAGATCACGATTTAAACTATCACTTGACAGTATTTTCCTTGAAAAACTCTTATGCGTTCTACACGATGCTCGTGGATTTATAATCAGGGACTTTGCACCAAGTTAAACTGACCTCGATCACGCCTTCCCGAAAAGAGAACGGAAGTATGCAAATCAAGTGTGACCGTAGCTTGCTACAATCCTACTCGAGAATTTTGTGGTATTTTATAGGGCAATATTTAATTTTGCCAGGATTTGAATTTGGCTATAATGGTTCGTTAACAAATAAGTGCGATAGCACATATAAAGTTGCCATTTTGACTCGACTCCCACACCTCTTGGAGCTAACTTCTTTCGTAATACAGGGTTTCAAAAATAATCTTCTACCCTGACTTTATTAAAGCATTTGACTCTGTTAATCATTACCTTCTAGTAAGAAAACTTGATCTATTAGGTTTCCCTGTTGATCTTCAAAATTGGATTTCAAGCTATCTGAATGGCAGGACGCAAAAAGTCCTCTTTAAAAATTCTCTGTCTTGTATTCTCCGAGTCACATCCGGTGTCCCATAAGGGAGCCACCGCTTCTTTTTACCTCATTCATTAACGACCTCCCCTTAGTAATAAAACATTCGCGTGTACTTATGTACGCAGACGATGTTAAATTATGCCTTCAGCACAAGGACAGTTCGCGCCTTTTGGACTTACAGCTTTCAAATATGGTGTTGTGATAACATATTAAACTTAAATGGCTCTAAGTGTAAAATTATGACCTTTTGTCGTGTCAACCCAATACGCACGACTTACACTCTAAGTGGCTGCCCTTTAGACAGAATAACACGGGTTGATGATCTTGGAGTTCTTCTGGACCCTAAACTAAAATTTTCTGACCATATTTTGACTATTGTCAATAAGGCCAGGGGTGTGCTTGGTTTTATAAAAAAGTGGTCTAAGGAATTTGATCCTTACATGACTAAAACCTTATTTATTTCGTTAGCCCGCGATTCTCGAGTACGGATCACCTGTTTGGAGTCCACAATACGCAGTCCACTCGGACCGCATTGAATCGGTCCAAAAAAACTTCTTACTTTTTGTCTTGTGGCGCCTAAATTGGGATGCAAACCATATATTATTTCCTTATTCCAGTGGACTACTTTTAATTAATATACCGTCCCTAGCTAACCGTAGAACTATGCTTGGAACAGTCTTTATTAGTAAGCTTATTCGTGGGGATGTTGGGAGTCCCGACTTGATTAGTCGGCATAACTTCTCGGTTCCAAGTAGATTCACTAGAAACTTTATACCCCTTATCTTAAATCATTGTAGATCTAATTATGAGTTGCATGACCCTTACAGAGTTTTATGTTCTGACTATAATAGACTTTATCCTATTTTCTGTTATCTTGACTCTCTGCCGCTCTTAAAGCAATCCATTTTAACCTATTTAGTACATAATTAGATCCTACTAACAATAATATTTATTAGAGTTATGTTATTATTTAGTTACATTATTTATTACTTTATGTTCATTTCTTCGTCTCTGTTCTATTTTCTATAACGCGTCTATCTTCTCGCAAATCGAGCCGTACGATACACGTCAGCGCCCCTCGGTCGGTTGGGCGGAAGGTGTGGCCGTGGCAGCAGTGCAAAAAAAAAAATTTTAAAAAAATAATAATAAGTCACAAGTCTCCATGATTCTATCAACGCTCTTTTTCAAAGACTTTTTCCAAATTCCCTGATCGATTTTACGATATCAGGCATCCTGTCAAAGTCCACTAAATTATTTCTGTATTCGGGCACGACGACCTGATCGGTCACGTCAGTAAAGTCAAGAGTATCGTTATTCATTTGTTCAGTCCAGGTAAAACTTGGGCCACCGTTTGGCCAATTAATGCTGTCAACTGTTCGATACTCTTGTCTACGCGATGCTGTTCAGGCAGGTCGGGTCTTTCTGAGGGTACCGGTCTCTCATTTGAACTAAAAGCTGATGGTCTTATTATATTATTAGGGCTTGCGATGTTGGCTTTTAATTCGTTTTTCGCAGTGTTCCAGGTCCGGTGCAGTTGTAGTTGCATTTCGCCAGAGATTTAGACGCCATCTTCAGACTCCACACAACCTAAACACAATGAAGATCTACAATGGATGATGTGATCTACGAGGTGTACGGCAAGCTGATCACCCGTCAGCGTGACGATATCAGGCTTGAGTTGTGCTTAACCACCGACTGACGGAGCGCTTCGCCTTCGGGGACAAGAAGTTGTACACCCTCTACCTGAAGGACTACATGAAGAAGGTGCTGGCCAAGCTGGAGGAGAAGTCGCCTGACCAGGTCGACATCTTCAAGACCAACATGAACAAGGCCATGAAGGACATCCTCGGCCGCTTCAAGGAGCTGCAGTTCTTCACCGGCGAATCCATGGACTGCGACTGCATGGTGGCCTTGGTGGAATACCGCAAAATCAACGGCGACAGCGTGTCCGTGCTCATGTCCTTCAAACACGGTCTGGAGGAGGAGAAATGCTAGATGGATCCCCCCAATAAAACGGAACCTATACTCATGCATACCTTCTACACACATATACATTTTTATCAGATGCTTAGTTACAATTTTGAAAGTCTTAAATTTATGTTTAAAAACGCTGACAAAAATGCCTGTCTTCGATCAGTGCGATTTTATATCTAATTTCTTTTTACCGAAGCGCTCATGGATTCGACTATATTGTATGATTAATTGTTTAATCCCAGCGAGCTAAACAATTGAACTGTGCCACAAATTGTAATTAAAATAATAATTTTATAGCAACACATGCACAAAACAAGCCTAAACCTAAACCAATTTGAACTTAACAAAAGTTGTGGGCAGAAAATATGCAATGCGTGTGTATATGTTTGCTTATTTCTCTTTCGTTTCTTTTTTTTTTTCAATTTTGCATGCGATAAAAATTTAGCTCGACGCGGTTATTTTGCTTTGAGAACAGTGTACGAGAAAAGGGGACATTTTTCTTTCAGAAGATCTCTAGGAACTGGGTTGAAAATATAATATAAATAATAATATCAATAATAATAATATATAAATAATAATAATATAATAATATCAATATAATGATTATCATATAATAATAATAATATACTTAATTTTTTGTTATACTTATGCTTTATTATGGGTGGATGCCTGAATTTTAAATTGCTGATGTTTTTTCCTGTGTACTTTTCCAAGTTATTTTTTCCTTATTGTCTGCGCTTTGTCTCACGCAGCCGTTCGTCGTCTTTACTTTTTCCGTTACTTTTGCTTTTACTTTTCAGAGTATACTTTACGTGTGTCGTGTGTGTGTCGCCACTTCAATTGGCAATGCTATTGCCGATGAGTATTTTCCTTTTCCGGAAAATCTGTTTTTTTTTTAAACAGTTTTATTTTATAGCCGACCGTGAATTTTGTGATTTTTGACTCACGGGAGTTTCTTCGTCACAATTTAACCGACGAATTTTTTAGCAAAATTTTGATTTTGCTCCGAGACTTAAAATTTTTGTCTTTCGTTCGCGTTTATTCGCTGGTCCCTGTTCGGGTGCCAGTTAATAATTACAGTTAATTGGGTTTTATTTTGTAGATCGCAAGCGACCGTTTATTGTAATTGATTATTTGAAACTAAAACTAGCATACAAAATGTTTCCCTAAGTCCCTAGCAATCAAGTGAAGTCGTCGGCAGCGTACGTCGGGCGTCGGAGAATAGTTGATGTCGCGCTTAACCGTTAGTTGGCGTTGATGGCAGCGGAGACAATAACTTATATAATGAACAACGGTGTATGTAAGAATCACTCAATTACTTGTGCACTCAAACACTCAAGTTGCCGGCGAGCAACGGTTAATTCCTTTTTGAGTGTTTTCGCTACTGATCGCTACTGATTACTACATTAATATACAAACGAAAACAAAACAAACCAAACAAACACCCACTATTTTTGTCTAGGATGTTTACAAGAACGGCTAAGTGCCGCTGCCAAAAAGTTATTTATAGCATGTCCGCGGCAACAGATACAGAACGACCGGACGACCAACAATTAAACATTCAGACGGAACACCTCAACAGCTAGGAAAAACAATACGTACTCAAACTATGCAGGTCATTTAAAAGACTTTTCCACAACAAAAACAACCAACTAACGTTCTCTAACGCCGTCAAACACTCTATACCAACAACAGATAATATACCGATTCACACAAAATCTTACCGTTACCCATTTGTACATAAAGACAGAGTCCGAAACCAAATTTCAAAAATGCTCGAACAAAACATCATAAAAAACACCCATTCCCCTGGAATGCACCCGTTTGGGTCGTACCTAAGAAAAGTGACATCATAGGCGAAAAAAAGTGGCGCTTGGTAATCGATTTTCGGAAATTAAACGAGAAAACTGTCTCTGATAGATACCCTATATCAAACATTGCAGATATACTAGACAGCATAAAAAAGACCATGTATTTCACAACAATCGACTTATCAAGTGGCTTTCACCAAATTCAAATGAACACACGCGACGCGTGCAAGACGGCATTCACCGTCGAAAATGGGCATTACGAGTTCACGCCCTTCGGTCTCAAGAACGCCCCTGCCACGTTCCAACGCGTTATGGAAAATGTTTTATGTGACTTAGTCGGTAACGTCTGTCTCGTCTATCTCGATGACATAATAGTATTCTCCCCCTCACTTCAAAAACATATAGCAGATATTTAATCTGTTTTCACAAAACTCCAAAACGCAAACCAAAAAATCCCACCCAGCAAGTGCTTCTTAAGGAAAGAAATCGACTTCCTGAGACATATCGTAACCCAGGAAGGAGTCAAACCAAACCTACTTAAGATTCAAACCATCAAGGACTTCCCCTGCCCAAAGACAACCAGGGAAATTAAATCATTTTTAGGACTATTAGGGTATTACAGGAAATTCAAAAAGGACTTTGCGAAATAACTAAACCCATAACGAGACAGTTAAAGAGGAAGAAATCTATAATAATAGACGATGAAATTAAACAAGCAAACGTCGAAAGATCTTTGTAATGATCCCATACTCATATACCCTGATTTTAATAAACCGTTCACGCTGACGCAAGTAACTTTGCGATAGGCTCTGTGCTGTCACAAGGTCCAGACACTAATGACAGACCCCTATCTTTCGCTAGCAGGACACTATCGGCCACGGACGATTCTACGATAGAGAAAGAGATGCGAGCTATCATTTGGTCTGTAGGTCACTTCAGACCATACCTCTTCGGGCGTAGATTCAAAATTGTTACTGACCATAAGCCATTAATCTGGCTAGAAAATCTGAAAGGACAGAACTACTTCGATGGAAAACTATCCTGTCCGCCTTCGACTACGAAGTCGTATACAAAAAAAGGGTCGCAAAACGTAGTTGCTGACGCACTCAGCAGAATTGAGCCAAACTTGAACATAAACGAAGACCCACAAATTATACCAATCGTTTCGCAACCACTAAATCACTTCAATTGCCAAATAATATTCTGTACCGGATCAACAAACCTAAGACAAGTAGAAACACCATTTATCCATAAAGTAAGACACATAATCAAAGAACCCGTGCATACTTTCGACTCCGTTACAAACACCCTGAAACCGAATAAAACCGGCGCTATATTTGCACCGGACGATATTTTCAAAATTATAGAAGAGTCCTATAAAAACTATTTTTTGAAATTGATTTATACAAAATTGTCCGCTGCAATATATGGCTAACCGAAATTACGAATCCTAATGATCAGGACCACTTAAATGCCAATCATAGGGGGATAGATGAAACGTATAACCATTTGAAAAGGGACATTTATTTCCCGCATTTAGAAGACATTATCATACGAATTATAAAAATTGTAATACCTGCCTAACCCTAAAATACGATAGACATCCCCATAGACCATTGATGCAAGCCCCAACCGCCCCAGAGGGACTATTGGCAGTCGTACATATAGACATATATTTCATTAATAATACTTGTAACCTCACAATTATCGATAAATTCACCAAGCTAGCGCAAGCCTACCCCCTTAGCGAAATTTTCGCGAAATTTTCGGGCAGTCTATTCAACGACCTCTTAACTCAATTCCAAATAACTGCTCTTACAACTGTATTTCAACAATCAACGGGCAATGTTTCTGTCGAGAGACTGCACTCCACATTAACTGAACTATACATGATTATCTTGAACAAAAGAAAGAAAGAATGCCTAGAACGCGAGCACGTCCAAATACTCGCAGAAGCAGTAGCAACATATAACAATGCAATGCACTCCAGCACTTCCTTTCGAGCTCTTCCATGGAAGAACTCACATATTCAACTAAACAATAACATTCGACAATCACCACGATTACCTTAAGAAGTTAAACGAATTTAGAAAAGACATATACCCAAAAGTACAGGAACATTTAAACGCGACCGCAGAAAGAAGATTGGCTAAATTAAACAAGGACAGAGAGACACCAGTACAAGTCGAGCCTAATGATACAATATTTAGAAAAGAAAACCGCAGAAACAAGATAACACCGAGATTTTCACTACACAAAGTAGATAGAGACAAAGGAGTCCTAACAACTAAAGGTCAAAAGTTACACAACCAATAAAAAAGGAAAACAGTTAAGAAAACAGTGGCAGGAACATAAGATAGACAAACACTATTTAATAAATATATTATTATCAAACTACATTAACAAGAAATAACACTTATTCATTATAAAGAAGGAATAGCTTCAATATAGACTTGAATATAATGTAACCTTAGCATTAGATGTAACGTTTATATATACAACACTCATGTTTAACATTAAGATACCCATTTCTAAAGAAATAACTGTTAAATTCAAAATATCGTCGGAGTTCGCGGCATATACCAACAACACGTCGCCTAATCACCTTTCTCCGATCAGGCCATTTCCCCTTACGGCCTTCTCTTCGGACTGGGTGGGGGAGGATTTAACATGCCCCCTCTCTCCGAACACAGGGAAACAACACCGATCCGGCAAACTAGAAAACGGATACGAGAAAAAAGTTAAACGATGATCGCCAATACGAACCCGAACGAAAAACATTTTGAGGGAAACAGACAACTTTTGTAATAAAGTCATTCTCATTTCATACCCCGAACTGCTCAGTTGTTTTTCTTTAAAGCTTTCCTCCCTCGGCCATGGGAAAAAAAGAGCAAGACGAGCGCCGACTCTCTTTTCACCGGAACAATGCAGAATGCAAACGATCGCGGTCTTGCTCACCAATGCTTATGACTGCAAAAAAAGGTACCCTAACCAAAGACACTAGAATAACAAGATGCGTAACGGCCATAAAAATTTTTGGCACGCGATTTTTTGGCCGTGGCTCTAGAGGTGGCTCCAGGCTCTCTTGAGTTTTTGTTCGAGAGAGAAAGAGCGGAGAGCGCTACAGCAAACAGCTCTTTTCTACGCATACAGTGATAGCAGACAACTGTATGTGTGCACACGTATGCTTATGCATTGTAAATTTGACAAAATATTCCCTTCACCTTAGAAGTTCGTTGACTTTAAATCTATATTAATTTTTATCAATTTGCACCATGCGAAAAATTCTTGTTTTGCATTGCCTTAATGTTGTTATTATTTAAATAATGCTTAGAAATAGTAATAGCCGAATCTATGTATATCACAAAATAAATTTCGAAAATTACTTTATATTAGAATACTTGTAATTAGGGTATTCAGCTTGCGACGTGAGAAAAATTAATAAGGCAGTGATTGTAGAGTGCTTGTGTCCGCACTTCGTGCCTACAGATATGACTTTTACAATAAACAGTTTTCATATTTTTTTATTTATTTTATTAATTTTTATTTTCTACTACGTATTAACTACGTATACTACGTATTCTCAATGTAATGTCTTCTTTTTGGAAAATGTATGTTTCAAATTACAGTAGTTATAATAATTTCCTTTGTATTTGCTTTTATTATTTAGTATACTTATTAATTTGATGTATGTAAATGAACCATTTTTATTATTTAAAATGCACAATATATTCAGTTTTCAGTTAAATTTTTTTTCTATTCTATAAAAGTTTTACTTTTTAAGCTTGCAAGTGGACTGTGATGATAGCTGATGGACAAAAAAAGCAAGCTAAGCTGTGCTACGGGTGTGATACAACCATACAAATTTAGAAAAACCGTCAACTATAGCTAAAATGTGGTTGTACCGCTTGCATACGTCATCAACGGTGTATCTCCCTTTTCAATCGGGGTCAAGAAACCTTCTTTCTTGCCAGTTTTCGAATTAAATACAATACACTCCACACAACTGTCCACAACACGAACAACCTTTTCTTTAAGTTTTGGTATGAAGTAAGATTTCTCAACTAAATCTGGCGTTTTCTTCATTATTTATTTTCCATCTGCGACGGTACAACAATAAGCTCGCGATTAGGATCTTTAAAAAGAATTTGGTTTTCTATATAAAAATCTTCATACCCTTTATTTTCTACAAGGCTTCTCACTACTTTCGTCCATTCATCGAGTAATTGTGCTTGTTTCAAGCGATGTATAACAGTATCGCTCAGCATAAAACATGATACTCTACTCAACGCATCAACATGTCTCATTCTCGTCCCTGAGCGATGTTCTATTTGATAATCAAAGTGTTGAAGGTAGCTTGAACCTAGCTACCCTCAAAGGAACGTCCTTCTTCTTCATCGTCATAGTGAACGCGTTGCAGTCAGTCACAATCTTAAATTTCAAACCTATTACATACACATTCCACTTCATTAATGCACCGATAACTGCAAGAACCTCAAGCTCGATCGCGCATGGATACTGGATCAGCCAGGAATTTTAGAATTGGTTGGCTATTGGTCTGCTCCTTGACTTTTTACACTCATCTTCTGCCTCTCCTGCTCGTTTCGTGGGTTTGTCTCCGGGATTCCATGGGATGTTGCCAAGGATAACCGTTGGCCGCCCATATATGTATGCTACGCCCGGAGGACAGATCGTTTGGTGACTTCCGTAGCTGCTAGCTTTTGTCAGTGAGTGCACTGAGTAGAAAGCGCCACCTATGCCAGGGCAGCCGACCAGCGCTGCCAGACCTGGGATCTTTTGCCGTTTACCAGCACTGCTATCCCAGCTGACTGCGTGATCAGCTGGCGTGACTGGCACTTGGCAGACACCACAGCAACACGGAAGGAAGAGAAAATAGTGAAGAGAAAGTTGTTTGCTGCTCTCACCCTGTCCTGCCCAATGGCCCTGAAGATCGTCGACGGCGGGCGATGCCTGGACCCTTGGAGCTGAGCCTACTGCGGCCCAACCTTTGTGCGTTGGGGACAGCCGCTCCTGTCACTGTCGGGCCGGCGCGACCGAATACTTGTCATTAGGGTATTCAGCTTGCGGCGTGAGAAAAATTAATAAGGCAGTGATTGTTCAGTGCTTGTGTCCGCACTTCGTGCCTCGGACTTCGGGAAATTAAAGGTACCATCTGATTTATTTTTTAATATTTGCAAAATACACATTAAAGTTTTCGAAAATATTTTTAAAAATAATAAAAAACAAATGTGTATAAAAAAATTTATTGTTGAGCAATGCATTAAGTGCACAAATGAAAGTAGTGCCTCTCATTATGGTTTTATGAAAATAATGAATGTTATGCACATAGAACAGATTTGTTAAACAAACTTATAAAAGTTTTGCTTTTTAAGCATTGCAAATGGACTGTGATGATAGCTGATAAACAAAAAAAGCAAGCTAAGCTCAGCATTCTATCTCATAAATAAAAAAATTTATATTTAAATAATTGGCGACTGAAAACTGGACGCAAAATATAAAAAAAAAAAACAATAGTTAGAAAAATAACTTAATTGGGGAACATGGAAATGTTTTAATGTTATACATTAAAATATTTCAAGACGACTCGAAGGCCTAATTAATATAGGACCCCATTACAATTCTAATGGCCTCCCCGTGGTGTTCCCTGGGTACCGAATATTACATATATTACAAATAATTAATTAATATAACATAATATAAATAAAATAAGAATAAAATATAAATATGTAAACGGTAGCTAATTCGAGCGGCGATTTTAACAAACGAATATAAAAAACTTTAAAATTATAATAGTCAGGGAATTTTTATTTTATTTCATCATATTGCTACGAAATTGGCCACGAATATAAAAAACTTTAAAATTATAATAGTCAGGG
Organism: Drosophila sechellia; assembly: GCF_004382195.2. Lineage (NCBI taxonomy): Eukaryota > Metazoa > Arthropoda > Insecta > Diptera > Drosophilidae > Drosophila > Drosophila sechellia. The sequence continues at coordinate 1,362,150 of NC_045950.1, read as the reverse complement.
AATTTTTATTTTATTTCATCATATTGCTACGAAATTGGCCGCAAATTTTTACTCACACAAGCAAGCAAATTCTATTTTTACATTTCTTACGCTCTCAGCGTGAGCGAGCGGAAAGAGAGCAAATTTGGCCTTCACAAAAAAAGTGGCTGCATAGTGCCAAACGAATGTATGGCCGTTACGCATCTTGTTATTCTAGTGTCTTTGCCCTAACGCACTGAGAGCGTGACTCGCAAGCTCTCCCCAATCCAAACGGTGACAAGTTCTTTAGCTACCAGTACAGTAATCACGATATCTACTGCAACTGCACCGTAAGTAACAACAACACAACAAAAACTTTGTCAAACAGGGCTACTTCCAAATAAAGCGAAAGCTAAGCACACAACACAAGCAGGCTAGTAATCAGGCGAAAATAAATCGAACCAACGCCTCCAATGACTCAAGATCAAATATGTTTGCACTATTGGAAAACTGCGAATCAGGAACAGAAGAAGATAAAGCCGCCACCAATATATATACGTGAGAAAACATAAAGTGCGCTGGTAAGCAAACTAGCTGCAATTATCGGGGAAAACAAGTTCCATGTTATACCTCTTACTAAGGGTAACATACAAGAAACGAAAGTGCAGACTCAGGATGAGTCTAGCCACCGATCAGTGACCAAGTACCTTGACAAAGCTGAGAAGAGTTACTATACCTACCAGCTGAAAAGTGCCAAAGGATTGCAGGTTGTCATTAAAGGAATAGAGTCATCAGTGACAGCATCCGAAATTATCGCGGCACTAAAAGAGAAGAACTAGGAAGAATAGGAACAAAGTGCCGCTGTCACTCTTTAAAGTCGAACTTGGGCCATCGAGTCTGAAAATCAACAAAAATGAAGTACATCCTATATATAAGCTACAGTATTTACTGCACCAAAAAATAACCGTAGAATAGGCACACAAGCGGTGTGCAGTGCACCAACTGCCAAGACTATGGCCACACCAAAGCGTACTGCACCCTTAAATCCATCTGTGTCGTTTGCAGCTATGCCCACAGTACTGTAAACTGTCCTAAGAATAAAAACGACAGTTCAATTAAGTTATGCAGAAACTGTGGCGAAAAACACACAGCCAACGGGCGAGGATGCATTGTTTACAAGGAACTCAAGAGTCGCCTAAACAAACGAGTGGATTCAGCTCGAGATCGTATCACACAAACAGCTTACAAAGTAATGGAACCGACTACAACTAACATCCCTTCGTCTGCCAGCCACCGAGCAATGCCAAATTCTTCCTTTGCCAGTGTACTAAAATCAGGAATCCAAGAACCGACAGCAGTCACCTCCAGCGTCCACCATAAAATTCACCAAATAAACACAAATAAACAATGCCAAGCACATGTACTGGGGATCTCGGATAGCGAACCATAAAGGAAAACAGCTGTACAACGCAATCATCAAACCTCAACACAAACTTAACTATGTTTCCTCGGGAGCGCCTACATACTGGCCAGCAGATCCCATTAAGCTTCCAGATTTGATTGACTTTGCCATCACAAAAAGGATACCCCAATCAATGATTATAGCTGAACTCTCATCTGATCACTGTCCGGGGCTCTTTCATCTTTTGTACCAGCTGTGTTGTAGCGAGCGACCGTGTAGGCTTACAAGCAATAGGACCAACGGGGCGAGGTACAAAAAATATGTTTGTTCCCATACCGGCTTTTCTAGCCCCCTGGAAACCGAGCAAGACATTGATCAGTTTGCTGGTGATATAGAATCAATACTTGTCGCAGCAGCAAAAGCGTCAATTCCACAAGACAACCATGCATGCAGTATAAAGTTTAACAAGTCAAGTAGAGATATTGAACTGCTTGTGCTTGAAAAACGACGACATCGAAGGGAGTGGCAGGAGCACAGATCACCTAACGCAGAGTAAATTAAAAGCAGCTCTTGCAGCCTTACCAAAGCGCTTAAGAAAGAAGATGCTAACGCACAACTAAGGTATATCGAGAATCTCTTTGTGCCCGTGGGCACAAAGAACTCGTTGTGGAAAGACCACAGGAACCTACAGGCACCAGCAGAAACGGTTGTACCTCTCCGTAACTCTACCGGAAACTAGTCTCGCAGTGACACGGACAGAGCAAGAGTCTTAGCTGATCATCTTAAAAAAGTATTTCAACCAAACCCAGCCACTAACTCATTTACTCTCCCGCCTTTAACTGCATCTGACTTAGCACCACAAGATCCTGTAGAATTTCGACCAAACGAGATAACGAAAGTCATCAAAGAGCAACTGAAGACTGGAAAATCGCCTGACTACGAATTAATAACCCCGAAAATGATCATCGAGGTCCCAACGTGTGCAGTTCTACGAATCTGCTTGCTCTTCAACGCAATTACTAAAATTGGATACTTCCCTCAAAAGTGGAAGAAATCAATTATAATTATGATCCATAAGCCTGGGAAAGACAAAACACAGCCATCATCTTACAGGCCAATAAGCTTACTTACTTGTCTATCCAAGCCATTTGAAAAAGTGCTGCTGCTACGTATCAGCCCCCACGTCAAAACACACAACAAACTCCCATCGCACCAATTTGGTTTTCGGGCAAAACATGGAGTCATTGAACAGGTTAACTGCATCACAACGAAATTCGCACTGCCTTTTAACACTGTGAATACTGCACAGCTCTCTTCTTAGACGTTGCACAAGCATTCGATAGAGTATGTCTGGAGCTTCTAAAGTCTTACCTATATAAAAAGTTCAAGCACTTCAAGCGATTCTACTATAGAAGCCGGAGTACCTCAAGGAAGTGTCATGGGCCCAATTCTATACACCCTATACACGGCGGACATCCCAAAAAACTACCAGATAACGAAATCCACATTCGCTGATGACACTGCAATACTAAGTCGATCCAGATGCCCAGTAAAAGCTACGATGCAACTTGCACGCCATCTAACTTGTGTAGAACAATGGCTTGCAAATTGGCGCATACGAGTAAACGAAGAAAAGTGCAAACAGGTAACATTTACCCTAAACAAACAAACCTGCGCGCCCTTGGTAATGAACCACCACACCAAGCGTAACATAATTAGGTATTCATCTGGACAAGCGGCTCACCTGGCGGAAACACATAGAGGTCAAGGCGACGCACCTCAGACTAAAAGCAAGGGATCTACACTGGCTTATAAACGTTCACTGTCCCCTAAGCTTGGAGTAAAAGTCTTCATATATAACTCCGTTTTAAAACCCATATGGACCTATGGCTCCGAGCTATGGGGCAACGCATCGAGAAACAACATCGACATAATACAGCGAGCACAGTCTTGGATTCTGAGAATCATTACTGGAGCTCCATGGTATCTTCGGAACGAGAAGAAGAAAACTTATTCGAGTATGCAGCCAAAGCCGACTGCAGCGGAACGATCAAACAGCGTTAAATTTGTTAGGCCACACAGCACGAATCATTTCATAAAATGACTTTTAGTTAGTTTAGAATAAGATTTGAAAACTTATTGTTCGTCTCTCGCAAAACATGAAAAAAAAAGAAACATTATTATTTATTTTCCTTACTGATCTTGTTTGGAAATATAAGAAACAAGGAATTAACACATTTCTATATGGAGATTTTAATGACATACAAATTGTAGTTCCGTTGTGTAAAACAATAACGTCTGAAAGTTTTAACATTTATTCGACCGACAACGCAGAAATCGGCATATTATTGTTTTGATCTCATTCAAAACTGATCTCATTCAATTTCAGCAGAAACGCATTCACAACGCTATCTCTTCTTTCACGAGCCTAATGTAATTCTGCAAACCTATGGCCAACTCATTTGTCAAAGTCGAATCATTTCAAATCGAATTCTGTGTTCTCGTGATTACGTTAGTCAGTATGTTCATTCTATGTTCTACTTGTCTATTGATGTGGCCACAGTAATTATCCTGAAAGCAATCATTATCTAATTTTACTTTTATGTACTAATTTCCCTGATTCTGTTAATATTGTAGTACTTCGGTCTTCCTTAACTAGTTCCTTCATAAATCTACTTGATAGCTTAGAACCTAATATTGTATTAACCGTAACGAAAATTTCTTGCCCTTTGATATAGGTCATTATGGGCTTTCTTGTCCGGTTGTGGTATTCTATGTCAGTTTCCTGTTTTTTCTTAATTTGCTCTATAGTATATCGTCCAGTCTAGCTTGTTCGTATTTTTCTGGAGCTACGGTAGCTATCCTGCCGAGGAACAGGCAGAATGGCAGAACAGACAGAATGGACAGTGTAGTTATATTCATAGATGGCTCTATCGAGAAGTTCCTCGAAGCCCTTATGTGTTCCATCTCCTTTCAAACATCTCATTATTTCAGAGAGTGTGGAGTGAAATCTCTCTATCTGTCCATTTACCGTACTCTTATACGGAGGTGCTTTATAGAGCTCAATACCCAGCTGGTCTGTCAACATGAATTTGACACAGTCTGAGTTGAGGGACTTTTTATTGTCCATTACTATTAATTTGGGCACTCCATAATAAAACACGATATCTCTTAAGGCTTTCCTAATGTCTTCTACAGCTTTGGATTTGATAACTTTTCCCATGGCCAGTTTGGAAAATTTATCAATCGCCGTGAGCACCAGATGTCGTTCTGTTGGGTAGATGTCAATATGAATAATTTGTCCGGAGCATTCTGCCAAGGGAGTTTCCTTTATTTCTGGATACGTGGGATGTCTGTCATATTTAGCAGTCTTACACACCAAACACCGACTCTCGATAGCCGACACTTTTTTCCTCATTTTAGGAAAGTATACTATTTCGGACAACTGATCTTTATTTTCCATAGCATTTGTGTGTGCTCTGTTATGTGTCCTAAGTATTTCTTCCTCTTGTTCGGCTTCGTTAACAAGGTCTTTGACTTTAGTTTGACAGAATCTAATCTTGAAACCCTGAAAATGGATGGGGTAGAGAATTGGTATTTTCCCCATTACATCCTCAGATGTGAAAATTCCATTAATCACGGATGGTATGATATTCCTTCAAATATGACAAGAGACTATCAGCTGTGAACAATTTATGATCTACTAAATACCTTTGGAATGTCGGGAATGGAATGCTAAATAAGTAATGCTCTGACTCGGACTTCCTGAAGAAAATTTGATTTTTAAATGCATTTATCGGGGCCTCAACGCTAAGTAATCTCGTAGTCATATTCCTCAAGGTATGCTTTCCATCTTTTAATCCCCGCATTCCCATTCAACCTACTGAGAGAATGGGTCAAAGGCTTTTTAGAGCCCAGATAATGGCTAATATTTCCTTCTCATTCGTGGCATAATTTTCTTCCGCCTTCGAGAGTGTTCTCGATAAAAATGAGATGGGTCTGTTCTTTTGTGAAAGAACAGCGCGTACTGCGAAATTGGAAGCATGCGTTGTTAGGTTAAATTCTTTTTTAATGTCCGGGTAGTGGAGTATTACGTCTGGAGAAACCGAGCTGCTCTTCAATTTATTAAAGGCTTCTACTGCTTCGCTAATTAGGGAGAGGGATTTTTTTGACGATAATGTCTTGGAAATTCGACCATACTCCACTCTCAAAAGCGAGCTAAGTGGTTTTGCTATCTTAGCGTAGTTAGGAATAAATGTCCTGTAATATCCGGATAATCCCAAGAATGATCTTAGTTTTTTGAGTGTTCTTGGAGTTGACCTGGTTTCAATGCACTTGTCGGTCACGGTGAAGTCTAGGAACTCCACTTTTCTATTCATGAACTCGCATTTATCAAGCTGACATTTCATGTTGGCTTTGCTGAAGAGTTCTGAAAATGGTGTCAAGGTTCTGGTAGTGTGTTTCATCACCTTTACTAAAGATGGATATCCAGTGCGCGCTGGAAAATAGACGGTGCATTTTTCAGACCGAATGAGAGTCGTGTTATGTCGTATTTTCAATTATTGATTGAGAAGGCGGTCTTTTCAATATTAGATTCCTTTAAAAGAATCTGATGAAACCCACTTTTTAAATCGAGCACTGAAAAAATCTTGTTGTCTCCCAATTGGACCAACACTTAATTAATGTACCGAAGTTAGACACATGTTTCCTTGGCGCCGGGAATGGCTGGCCTAAATATTGTGGAGGTCTCCTCATGGGATTTCGTGGAGGGACCGGTGGAGGCTGTCGATGGCCAAAGGCATTCGCCGGCTGAAAATTGCGGGGTGCCAGTATGGGATTTTCGTTTCCTCTGAAACTCGTTGACCCTTATTATTTGCCGCATGGTTTGACCTGAAAGTTTGATTTTCAAGTTTAAGGCAATAATGTATAGCTGAGGGAAGATCAGCTGGCTCTTTTATTGCCAAAAGGCAAGGTAAATCTCCTCGAAGGACTCTAATAAAAGTATCCAGAGCTTTTTCTCTATACATTTTTGTAACAAAGTGCTCGGATTCTCGGCTCATTTGCATGCAGCCGACCTTATTTAGAATAAGAGAAAGATTTTTATAGACGTCCTGGTGGAAGTCTTCCACCGACTGCTGGTGGCCTTGAACCAAAGTTGACATTTGGTATTCCAAGGTAGTTATGTCCCGTTTATCTGCGTAATGCAGAGTGAGACATCTCGACATGGCCTTCCAGTCCAGCGGAATGCTGTAGGACTCGAGTGCCACATCAGCACTTTCAACAATTTTATTTCTTATGGTATGAAAAAAGGTAAACAAGTTAGCAAACTTGATGCTAGCAATTACAGAGGAATCTCCAAATTGTCGGCTATCCCAAAACTTTTTGAAAATGTTATCACTCCTCATTTGCAGCACCTTTGTAGATCAATCATAACACCGTGTCAGCACGGTTTTATGAACCGCGGATCAACAACCACTAACCTCTGTAACGAGCACACTCATAGAGCGTTGTCCACCTCAACACACTCTGTCTACTATTTTGACCGGCATGCTCTGGGAAAATGGGCGTGGGTTTTGTGTTGACATGAACAAGAGTGTCACAGCTACAATACTGTAGACAGAGATACCATAGATGCAAAACGATAACCAAACGGTTAAGAACCAGACAAGAAAGTGTACCTATTGAAGATGAGGCACAGATGTTATTGGCCTTATTCTATACCCACCCTAAATGTGAAATCCATTCGGACTCCATCCTTTTACAACCGCTGCTTTACATACCCTTTGGTGCCCAACAAGACATCAGATTAGTTCATTTTCGACCCCATATAATTGAAGATAAAGATAATATTTCGATACATTTTCCTAAACCTAATCCTTTAACTAAAAATTACGTTATTTACGTTAAGGAAATCTCTTATTGAGTAATTTTGATTATCGACGACAAAATAAAGGAAAAATAATTAAGATAGGAATGCAAATATTGGTATTTAAGTTTACATTACTACTTTTGTTTGTTTGGCTTACTTTACATTAGAATTATTTATGATTAATTGATATTTAAACTTTAAACTTCTTTAAATTAAGAGATCTAGATATACGATTAATTAAGGCAAGGTATTTTAGCACACTATTTAGGAATATCTGACTTTATATCTGCATGTGTGTGTTTATTATATTTGTTTGTCACGCTATGCCGTACTTACGCACTTTCCAGCGATGACAGCAGGCCTGATGACTGTTGATGATCTGCTGTATGTATTAACAAAAATTGGGAAAATCACATATATAGTAACGTAATTATGCCTCCTCATAATTCACTTATACAAAAGACCGACCGCGGTGGTCCGCCGTATCGATTCCTCGTTAAATAAACAAACATTTCTCGATATTGCGCATCCACTCAAGCCGAAATCAGAACCCTGCCACTAGGCAGGCACATAGCCAAGTTATACATAAGAATTCTTTTTCATACATATGCACATAAGCATAAGCAAGAAGCGCTCTCGCGCAGATCAAGTAAACAACTCACTAACCCAGTACATCTAAGATTTTTTCACACCAACTGTTTCAGTCTTAAGCTGATATTCAATCAATAAAAACGCAAAGCGGATTCATTCTGAGTTTTTATTTATTTCGGCGTTGATCTTAGTTCAAATACGGATCATTTATTCGACTCAAAACAAAAACCATTTTACTATATACATTTCTCAGATCTTCCACAAGTTAAGCTAAATTAGAATCGTCAGATCTCCCACAAGTTTATTCTTAATTAGAATCGTAGAGGTTTATAAGTAAATATTTTTAGGCAAAATTAACACATATATGAAAAACTATTCTAAAGATACTCAAGACTGGACACGATCATTCGTATTTTGTCTGCTTCAGGTAAAACCAGCAGCCTGGGCTCGTGTTGTGCACAAATATTCTCGGAATGCGCACGGATGAAGAAGAAGTGACGCTGATTCGATGTGTGCGATGAAAACAAAGAAAAGATGCACACCAAGCTGATGTGTGCATAAAATGGGTGCACGGCGATCTGCTCCTTGCTTGCGACGATGAAGAGTAGAAAAAGAACGCCAACTCGGGGGGTGACCTGCGATGTGCATTTGGTTGGCAGCTTTCCGCTGCACGCGGTGGGTGCTCCTGATGCAAGCAGTTGTGAATCTTTCTGCGATCGATGAAGCCACAGTAAATTTCACACGTGGTCAAAAGTTGAGGGCGAAAATCAATGCAAGCCGCCTTGGCGACGCGGCCACTAAGACTTCTACCTCCAAATGTGGGACCGGCAGCGGCGCAGTTAAAGTTAGATCACGATTTAAACTATCACTTGACAGTATTTTCCTTGAAAAACTCTTATGCGTTCTACACGATGCTCGTGGATTTATAATCAGGGACTTTGCACCAAGTTAAACTGACCTCGATCACGCCTTCCCGAAAGAGAACGGAAGTATGCAAATCAAGTGTGACCGTAGCTTCCTACAATCCTATTCGAGAATTTTGTGGTATTTTATAGGGCAATATTTAATTTTGCCAGGATTTGAATTTGGCTATAATGGTTCGTTAACAAATAAGTGCGATAGCACATATAAAGTTGCCATTTTGACTCGACTCCCACACCTCTTGGAGCTAACTTCTTTCGTAATACAGGGTTTCAAAAATAATCTTCTACCCTGACTTTATTAAAGCATTTGACTCTGTTAATCATTACCTTCTAGTAAGAAAACTTGATCTATTAGGTTTCCCTGTTGATCTTCAAAATTGGATTTCAAGCTATCTGAATGGCAGGACGCAAAAAGTCCTCTTTAAAAATTCTCTGTCTTGTATTCTCCGAGTCACATCCGGTGTCCCACAAGGGAGCCACCGCTTCTTTTTACCTCATTCATTAACGACCTCCCCTTAGTAATAAAACATTCGCGTGTACTTATGTACGCAGACGATGTTAAATTATGCCTTCAGCACAAGGACAGTTCGCGCCTTTTGGACTTACAGCTTTCAAATATGGTGTTGTGATAACATATTAAACTTAAATGGCTCTAAGTGTAAAATTATGACCTTTTGTCGTGTCAACCCAATACGCACGACTTACACTCTAAGTGGCTGCCCTTTAGACAGAATAACACGGGTTGATGATCTTGGAGTTCTTCTGGACCCTAAACTAAAATTTTCTGACCATATTTCGACTATTGTCAATAAGGCCAGGGGTGTGCTTGGTTTTATAAAAAAGTGGTCTAAGGAATTTGATCCTTACATGACTAAAACCTTATTTATTTCGTTAGCCCGCGATTCTCGAGTACGGATCACCTGTTTGGAGTCCACAATACGCAGTCCACTCGGACCGCATTGAATCGGTCCAAAAAAACGTCTGACTTTTTGCCTTGCGGCGCCTAAATTGGGGTGCAAACCATATATTACCTCCTTATTACAGTGGACTACTTTTATTTAATATACCATCCCTAGCTAACCGTAGAACTATGCTTGGAACAGTCTTTATTAGTATGCTTATTCGTGGGGATGTTGAGAGTCCCGACTTGATTAGTCGGCATAACTTCTCGGTTCCAAGTAGATTCACTAGAAACTATATACCCCTTATCTTAAATCATTGTAGATCTAATTATGAGTTGCATGACCCTTACATAGTTTTATGTTCTGACTATAATAGACTTTATCCTATTATCTGTAATCTTGACTCTCTGCCGCTCTTAAAGCAATGCATTTTAACCTACTTAGTACATAATTAGATCCTACTAACAATAATATTTATTAGAGTTATGTTATTATTTAGTTACATTATTTATTACTTTATGTTCATTTCTTCGTCTTTGTTCTATTTTCTATAACGCGTCTATCTTCTCGCAAATCGAGCCGTACGATACACGTCAGCGCCCCTCGGTCGGTTGGGCGGAAGGTGTGGCCGTGGCAGCAGTGCAAAAAAAAAAAAAATAAAAAAAAAAAATAATAATAAGTCATAAGTCTCCATATGATTCTATCAACGCTCTTTTTCAAAGACTTTTTCCAAATTCCCTGATCGATTTTACGATATCAGGCATCCTGTCAAAGTCCACTAAATTATTTCTGTATTCGGGCACGACGACCTGATCGGTCACGTCAGTAAAGTCAAGAGTATCGTTATTCATTTGTTCAGTCCAGGTAAAACTTGGGCCACCGTTTGGCCAATTAATGCTGTCAACTGTTCGATACTCTTGTCTACGCGATGCTGTTCAGGCAGGTCGGGTCTATCTGAGGGTACCGGTCTCTCATTTAAACTAAAAGCTGATGGTCTTATTATATTATTAGGGCTTGCGATGTTGGCTTTTAATTCGTTTTTCGCAGTGTTCCAGGTCTGGTGCAGTTGTAGTTGCATTTCGCCAGAGATTTAGACGCCATCTTCAGACTCCACACAACCTAAACACCATGAAGATCTACAAGGATATCATCACCGGCGACGAGATGTTCGCCGACACCTACAAGATGAAACTGGTGGATGATGTGATCTACGAGGTGTACGGCAAGCTGATCACCCGTCAGCGTGACGATATCAGGCTTGAGTTGTGCTTAACCACCGACTGACGGAGCGCTTCGCCTTCGGGGACAAGAAGTTGTACACCCTCTACCTGAAGGACTACATGAAGAAGGTGCTGGCCAAGCTGGAGGAGAAGTCGCCTGACCAGGTCGACATCTTCAAGACCAACATGAACAAGGCCATGAAGGACATCCTCGGCCGCTTCAAGGAGCTGCAGTTCTTCACCGGCGAATCCATGGACTGCGACTGCATGGTGGCCTTGGTGGAATACCGCAAAATCAACGGCGACAGCGTGTCCGTGCTCATGTCCTTCAAACACGGTCTGGAGGAGGAGAAATGCTAGATGGATCCCCCCAATAAAACGGAACCTATACTCATGCATACCTTCTACACACATATACATTTTTATCAGATGCTTAGTTACAATTTTGAAAGTCTTAAATTTATGTTTAAAAACGCTGACAAAAATGCCTGTCTTCGATCAGTGCGATTTTATATCTAATTTCTTTTTACCGAAGCGCTCATGGATTCGACTATATTGTATGATTAATTGTTTAATCCCAGCGAGCTGTGGGCAGAAAATATGCAATGCGTGTGTATGTGTTTGCTTATTTCTCTTTCGTTTCTTTTTTTTTCAATTTTGCATGCGATAAAAATTTAGCTCGCCGCGGTTATTTGTCTGCTATTGTTATTTTATTGAGGTTACGGTAGTCTATGGCTATTCTGTATTTCTTCTGTCCGGAGGTGTCTGTTTTCTTGGGTACTACTACAATGGGGCTACAATAAGGGGAATAGCTTTCTCGGATTATTCCCTGATCTAACATTTCTTTTATTTGGTTTTCTACTTCCGTATCTAGTCCGGGTGCGTATCCGTAAGGCTTTCTGTATACTGGGTCATTATGGGATGTTCTAATAGTGTAATAATTGTAATGCATTTTTGTGTTCTTTATATTACTTTTATTGAAATAGAGATTCAGTATGATATCAGTAAAATTGTAACTTCTGTTAAGACTCATTAATATTCAATTAGGACATGTTGAAGGCTCTTTGACGACTCTTTTACGACTGCCTTGTACTTGGTCTTGAAGAGTCCAAGCTAGCCAAATGCAATCCGTCTGCGCCGGCAGAGACGTTGCTTTGCTCTTATGTACTTAACTTTGGCAGCGAGAGCGCCGCTGTCTAAGAGAGTCATGTGCACATAAAGATCGAGCAGTCGCGCATGCTAATTATGCTGACTCTGCACTTCTGGTCTGAATAGCATTCTTGTGTGGTCAGATTGCTGAGCACTCAAGATATGCCTGGGAACTGAAAAGTCTTACATAAACATTGTTGCAAAAGTGCTACAATGTGATTGTTCCCAATGTTCTGATTTGATACAGTGCTTATTCGATATGTGTGCACATTACATCTCCCTCCTTTTGGAAAATAACGTAATTTTATGAAGTTATTTTATAATTAAAAATTTTTTATATATATATATATATTTTTTTTTTTTTTTTTTTTTTTTAGGAAGTAATTTTAATGTTAAGGAAATTTAAGGAACATTCTGTACAAACATACGTGTTCTTGGGGTTTTTTTTTTGTGTTTTTTTTTTTTTTCAAATTTTTAGTTTATAATCGTTCAACCATCAAAGATGATAAAAGAAAAATGTTTTCTTACATTCAATGCACTTATGTGGGGTTAACTCTTTTCTCTATATATATATATTTTTTTTTTTTTTTTGCTGGTGGCCACCATATTATTTATTTTTTTTTTTTTTTTTTTTTTTTTTTTTTTAAGAACTAAACAATTTTAACCTATCCTTATGTACCGTTTGTGGTTTTTTCTTATCATTTGATATTACTATATTATCCCTTTCTTCAATCTTTACTACCGTATATGGTCCAGTATATTTGAAATCTAATTTATGTCCGGTTTCGTTTTTTAATAACACCTTATCTCCTATTGATATACTTATATCGTTTAATTTTAAGTCATATAATTCTTTATTCTTTTTCTTCTGTTCTTCGAGCATAATTCTTGCTCTGTTATATGCTTCTTCTAACCTATATTTACTTTCTTTAGCATAGTCTTCTATATTATAAATGGGTTCTATTCTATCCGTGCTATTAAAATGCTTTGGTAAATTGCATGTTTTACCAAAAATCAACTCATATGGACAATAATTATGTGCCATAGAGGGTGTAGTATTAAAACAAAATTCGAAATATTTTATCCATACGTCCCAGTCAGTTTTATCAACCGATATGTATGACCGGATGTATTCGTTAAAAGTTCTATGACTTCTTTCCACTGTTCCTACCGTCTGATGATGGTGTGCTGAAGAAGTTATATTTTCTACTTTCAGGTATTTGCATAAGTCTTTGATAATTGAATTTCTGTATTCAGTTCCCATGTCCGAAATGAACGTCTTCATTGGACCGAACTTTAGTACAAAAGATTCAAATATTGCTTTCGCTACTGTATTTGCGCTTTTATTTGCGATTGGAATGGTTACCAAATATTTTGTCAGGTCGCATATAAGTGTAACAGCATATTCATTACCGTTTTCTGACTTTGGTAGTGGACCTATCGTATCCACTATGACTCTGTCAAATGCGCTTATTGGTGTCTCTGTAATTGATAAAGGAGTTTTTGTGTGTTTCATAATTTTAGCTTTTTGGCATTTTGGACATTTCCGTATGTACTCTGTTATTTCCCGAGTCATACCTTTCCAAAAGTAATGTCTTTTAATCCTGGCCAGGGTTTTTGTAATGCCTGCGTGTCCTCCTTGTGTTGGATCGTCGTGGTGTGTAGACAGGATTGCTTCTTTTTCTTTCTTTGTATTCACTAAGGTCACCGGGTTGAGTAGCGCTACTCTTAATAGTTTTAATGTTTTATTGCCCATTTTCTTAAATGTATCTATTGAAATGTTATCAAAGATATTTTCCCACGGTGCCATTTTAAGTTGATTGATATTATGCATACCGGCCTGCTTTTCAAGCCTGTGGAAAAATTGACCTAAGTCGAGAGTTCCATTAATATACAAATCTTCAACGTTGTATCTTGCAGTAATTTTTTTTCCATGTTTAAAAAAACATATCATATTATTTACATGCAATGTCACTACTTTGCGTACTTCGTCATTATTAATGACTCCGTATACTTTGGGCTTAGAAGCTTCTTGAGTAGTTTGCTTAGGCAATTCTACTTTATCATTTTTATTTCCTTTTCCTGCGCAGGATTCCTGTCTACTTTGATTTCTTGTAGTGACTTTAAGTACTTGTTTGGATATATTTTTTAGTTGGTCGATGGTTATTCTGGATAACGCATCTGCTACGTAATTGTCTTTTCCCTTAAGATATTCCACAGTAAATTCATATTCTTCTAAATCAAGCCTTATTCTGGTCAGTTTTGAGCTTGGATTAACCATCGAGAACAAGTATGTTAACGGTCTGTGATCTGTTTTGACGGTGAAGTGTCTACCATATATATATGGTTTGAAATGATTTATCGCCCAATGTATTGCTGACAACTCTTGCTCTGTTGTTGACTTGTTGCTCTCACCCTTAGTGAAGCTACGGGATGCATAAGCTACTGGCAAATGGATACCATTATAGTTCTGGGTCAATACCGCTCCGCATGCCTCTTTGCTTGCATCAGTTATAATACAGAACTCTTTGCTAAAGTCGGGGTATTTCAGCAAAGTTGGATTCATTAGTTGTTTTTTCAGGTGTTCGAAGGCATGCTGGCAATCAGCTGTCCATTCGAACTTTACATTTTTCTTACATAATCTTGTTATGTGACGGGAATAATCTGCAAAATTTTGTATAAAACGTCTATAATAGTTACAAAATGATACGAATCTTCTGGCACTGTCTGCGTCAGTAGGAACTGGATATCTCTGTATAGCATCATATTTAGTATCGTCAGGCAATATGCCTTTATCAGTACATTTGTGTCCAAGAAAAGTGACTTCACTCATGAAAAATGAGCACTTATCTGGATGCAGTTTGAGGTTGTTTTTCCTGCATAGTTCAAAAACATTTGTAAGATTCTTGGTCATGTGTTTTTCAGAACAGCCTATGACAATTAAGTCATCCATGTACAGAAATGCTTGAGATGGTTCCAGACCTGTAAATGCCATTGTCATCATTCGTTGAAAGGAATTTGGAGCTATTTTTAATCCGTATGGTAGTCGCGTGAAGCGATAAGAGCCACTGCTCGTAGAAAAGGATGTTATATTTCGAGAATCTTCTTCTAACTCTATTTGATGGAATCCCGACATAAGATCCAGGCACGAGAAATATTTTGCTCGGCCTAATTGATCAAGTATGTCATCTATTCTTGGCAAGGGGAACTTGTCAGCTAACAACTTTTTATTTATTTGGCGATAGTCTATCACTAAACGCCATTTTTTTTCTTTTGAATCCGGTAAGGATTTCTTTGGAACTAGCAATAATGGGCTATTGTATTCAGATACAGCTGGTTCTACTATCTTGTCTTTTATTAATTTAGTTACCTGTCTCGATATTTCGGCTTGTTGTGAATGGGGTGTTCTATAGTTCTTAATATAGCTTGGTTCATCATCTCTCAATCTTATCTTTTGTTTGTAAAATTTATTTGTAGTTATTGGCTCTGTCTCCAATCCAAAAATATCAGTATATTGTGAACACAGTTCAGTCAACATTTTCTTATGTGCAGATGGAAAGTTTTTCTTTAATCTGCTTAAAATTGATTCGGCTCTTATGGAGTCGTTTAGGTCTGCTATTTTGTAGTTAGTTAATGGTTCAAAATTGATTTTGTTTACATTTAAAATTTTATTGCTGTTAGTTGTGTTTAGTATTCGGATGTACGTGTTTTTTGAATCTGATATCGAATTTCCGACAAATACACCATCTTCTATTTCCTGATTGGGTATTAGAATTTGGTTATCCACCGAACTTACGGTAATTTGCCTGATAACCTCACAACGAGATGGTATGGTTATCTCAGTGTTATCGATATTATGAAAAATTGGTATTTGTATCGCTTGTTTAATATTGTTTGGTCTTAGAATGAAAAAATCACTTTCTGTAGTAAAATCTAATTGGCAATTGAATGTTTTTATGAAGTCGATTCCAACTATTCCGTCACCAGGGATCGGAAAATTGTCGTCCACAACATGAAAATTGTGCGGTACTATATAGTTACCGGTTCTCATCTCGAGAAGTGTTAAACCTATTGAATTTATTGAACCCTTTCCAATTCCTGTAATTTGTGTTATATTATTATGATCAAGATTCAAAAGTTCATCTGAGTTTTCTTTAATGACTGATATATCGGCGCCTGTGTCTACTAGAAATGTAAGTATCTTATTTGTGTGTTCATTTTTTACTTTAATGAAAATATTTAGATTAAGATTGATGGTATGAACCTTTTGTTTTACTGTTCTTGATGCCCTAAGGGAGCCTGCTGGTTTTCCGACGTGCCTTGTGCATGTCTGACATTACCATTTTGGCTATAACTTGAAAAATTGCGGTTTTGGTTGTTATAGTTACCACCGCCTCTGTTCTGGTAGTTATATTCTCTATATCCTCCTCGTCCTCTGCCATTGCTATTGTTATAATTATTAAAGTTGTTGTATTGGCCGGTGTTCTGGTTATAATTATTTCTATTATTACCACCTCGACCATTTCCTCGTCCTTGGTAGTTACCTCTGGTGTAACTTCCTTGTCCTCTCTTGTAAAACAAAACGGAACTTGCACTTCCTGTCATCTCAGTGCTGCAATGGATGTATTTACTTATTGCTTCGTCCATTGTCTTAAATGTTCCTGCCTCTAGGATTGTTTTCAGTTTTCCATGATCGCAATTCTTTGTCATTGTATTGATTGCTTCCTTTGTGCTAAATTTGATAGCATGTTCTGGTTGCAATCCTTCATCTATATATGAAGATTCAAGAGACTTGCGTAGGTTTTCAATTTCATTTGTAAATTGTGTGGCTGTTTTACCTTTTTGGTAAACATTTGCCATTTTTGCTCTTACTACGTCCGTTGTTTCTCCTACGACCACTTCTTCTAATTTCCTGATTATGGCATCAATTGTAACTTCATTCTGTACTCTATAGAGTGTTGTTCCGATTATTTTTGATTTAATCACTTCAATGGCAATAGCTTCATGTGGTCCCTTAGTCAGGTTAACCAACTTGATTGCCGTGATAAATCTACGCAAATTGATCTTTTTACCGTCAAATTCCGGAATCGCCGTTGAAATGTCTTTTATGTATGCCCTCTGGGCAGCTGCTTCGTCCACCATGATGACAGATTTTGTTTCTGTTTCTTCTATGTCTGACTCAGCCAATTCTTCCTCCGTCAATTCAGCTAGTGTTAGTATAGCTGGAATTGTTAAGTTGTTTAAATCTTCGTCTTCTATTTCTGTTTCTGTTTGTTCGTCCGATTCTATTTTTACTGGCGAATTTAAAATGGTTGGTATTGATATATCCAAACCAAGTTTCAATTTTACAGATAACAAGTTCGATCTAAGTTTTATGAGAACTTTCGATACCTGAGACCAATGATCTGGATTTAGTCTTTCCTTGTTATCATACACTAGTATTCGTGCTTCGTTGAAGGAATTTACCAGAATATTTGCATGTTTCTTTATTGTCGGTCCTAAAATAGGTCTATTTTGTGACAAACATTTATGAGATTTTTCAAATTCGTTTCTTATTCTTGTTATGTTTTTACATAACTCGTTCCATTCCATACTATTTTATATATTCCTACTTGTTAGTATATATTTATATACTCATTCTTTAAAATATATTTTTTTTTTCTTTTTTTTTTTTTGATAATATATATATTGTTTTTTTTTTTTGTAAACCTAAAATTTATTTTTTTTTTTTTAAACCCTGTCTAGATTATTCGCCCTACTCATATATCTTCTTTTTAATATTTTGTTGTGTTTTATGTACAACGTCAGAAGGAACTGGGCCACACTTGTAATTGTCAAAATTAGGAGTAAAACCCACAGTGCTTGAATATCTTCTGTGTGATCTACAATTTTGACGTTGTTCACGACATTAGCCGTGTTGTCTTTGGTCTGACTATCGTCAGATCCGAACCAACCCATAGTTGTTAATTGAACGATTATTATTATTTATTTTTATTTATTAAATTTTGATTAAAAATTGTATATTGCTATAATTTCTTCCTACACGTATGTCTGTCCAAGAAAAAGTTAGTTAGAGGGCATGTGTACGGTTTACAATGTTTTACTCTATATAATTCAATACCGTACACATGTTTTTAGTAAAAGCCTAACAGAGATTAGTATTTTTCAAGCAGCGTTTTCACGCATCGGCTTGAGGTATGTATTTTTAATATTAAGGCAGATTGGGGCATTGGTATTAAATACAGCCTCAACTGCGTTATTGCGCACCACTGCACAATTTGGCTTCAATCGCTTCCAGATTTTTGGCTTGGTTAGTTTTCTCTTCCTCCGTAGTTGCCGTCTTTATTAGGTCCTTTATTAATCTCCGTTGTTGAAGAAGCTTGATCCTTTTGCCGCTTCTTTTCTTCTTTATTTTTGGTTTCGGCTGTCTTCTTGCCCTATACTCAGCTATTGTGAGTGGGCGTGGTCCATCGTTTGGACACACCTCTAGTGCCTCTTGTAGAGTAGGTGCGTCCCTTTGCTCGATAGGAGCAGAGTCCTCCAGTTTGCGGCTTCTGTTGTCGTCTGGGTTTGATCAATTGTCACAATTTTATTTTTTAATGGTCACTGTTCGCATTTTAACTTTTATATATTTCTTTTTATTATTGTTTTACAGGCTTAAGTGACCATGTCACGGCCGCCATGTAATAATTGTAATGCATTTTTGTGTTCTTTATATTACTTTTATTGAAATAGAGATTCAGTATGATATCAGTAAAATTGTAACTTCTGTTAAGACTCATTAATATTCAATTAGGACATGTTGAAGGCTCTTTGACGACTCTTTTACGACTGCCTTGTACTTGGTCTTGAAGAGTCCAAGCTAGCCAAATGCAATCCGTCTGCGCCGGCAGAGACGTTGCTTTGCTCTTATGTACTTAACTTTGGCAGCGAGAGCGCCGCTGTCTAAGAGAGTCATGTGCACATAAAGATCGAGCAGTCGCGCATGCTAATTATGCTGACTCTGCACTTCTGGTCTGAATAGCATTCTTGTGTGGTCAGATTGCTGAGCACTCAAGATATGCCTGGGAACTGAAAAGTCTTACATAAACATTGTTGCAAAAGTGCTACAATGTGATTGTTCCCAATGTTCTGATTTGATACAGTGCTTATTCGATATGTGTGCACATTACAATAGTGTGTTTTACGTTATTAGTGAATGTGAGCTGGTCTCTTATATTGAAGGTCCTGGAATTCTTTTAGGAGGGTTATCAATTTTGCTTTTTCTTCGGAATTTAAGGGGTCTAGCCTAAAGGAATTATTCTGTGTATCTTGAATATGTATTTCTTCTGAAGGAAGGAAGGCATCGATCATTTCGTGCACGTGTCCGTATATTGTAACTGTACGGGGTCCGTAATTTACTGATGTAATTCCCTCGTCAAGTAATTGTCGTCCTAAAATCAAGTCGTATTTAGTTGAAAAAGGATATATCAAAAACTCGTATGGTTTAGGGAAAAGATTATTTTTGGGTAACGTTACTTTCTTTTGTGCAATGAACTGGCCATTACTTGAGTTTATTTTCTTTGCTATCTCTTGGATTGGTAATTTGAAAACATTTTGAGTGGCCATATTTACTTTTGAGCCTGTGTCTATTAAGCATTTTAAATTGAGTCCTTTGTGTTTAATAATTATGAATTGGCTTGTTCCGAGGCTTGGGGCCGAAAATTCTAAGCCGTTTCAACTTCTGTTATTAATTCCATAGGAGGTTCAGTTGGATCTTCTCGTGCCTCTGCCATCTCTTGTATGCCAACCGGATGTTGTTGTGGGGGGTCGTAAGGCATGTAATAAATTGGGATGTTGTTGGGGGGCGGCCCGTAAGGTATGTAAAGATCGAAAGGATATTGGGGATGATTCCCGTAATGCATGTAAGGATTGAACTGTTGATGAGTTTGGTGTAATTCTTCTTGGTAATGAGCCTCATCAAAACTCATACGTGATTGTCCACTGTCAGACGGTCGTTGTCTCTTTAGTGCTGGTCCACCGGTCGTTATATTTTCTCTTGTATTTAGTGCGTTTGAATAACTAAGTCCTGGTCGGTTCTGGTCAAATGTATGTTGACGATTCAATGGTCTAGGTTGAGCTATAACAGATACGTTAGGTTGAGGGTGAAGTTGACGGTATTGGTATTGGATTAGGGTTAGTTCTGGGTAATTGAGGTGGTATATATGAAATTGGTTGGCGAATTGGTTGATACATGGCGTTGTATGATGGTTGGAATGGTGTTGTATGATTATAGTAGTTAGTTGTTTGTCTGTGAGTTGCATTGTTAGGTGATTTAATGGGATTTGAGACTGGCTTTGTATTGTTCTTGTATGTAGTTGCTATTTCATAAATTCCCTTTTCTTGCAATATATTTATTAATGATCTTAAATTCGGAATTTCGCATTTAATTATTCTTAACTGTATGTGAGTTGGTAATCTTAGAATTAATGTTTCTATACTGGTTCGTATTAGTTGGTTATACAGGGTAGTTTCTGCAGTGTCGCTCTCTAAGTCTAACTTATTTGTTAATATCTGCCGTCTACGTTCGGCTTCTTCTAAAAATTCACGAACGTTACCTCGAAATTGGGTATTCCGGAAGTCCTCCAATAGTGGATGATTTGTCTCTGGGGTTTGTAGTTTAGGATCAGATGAGTCCTGAGTTCCGTCCAGGTGGTGAGGTTCGTAACTCCTAGTGTGCGGATGACCTCTCCCGCGATGTTGCGCTCAATGTGTCCGAAGATGGTGAGCTTCTGCCGTTCGTCGGTCGTTTGATATAGTGCCAGGATGAAATCGATGCGGCTGATGAACGTATACAGGGTCTGTGGGTCCCCGTTGAAGTGTTCGACTCCTTTTATTTGTCGTTCAACTTGAATCATGTTCGAGTCGGACAGCATTATTGGGCTTTGTGCTGCTACTGCCATTTTTTTTTTTATTAGAGTACAAAATTGTTGGTTTCTTTTTTTTTGTTTTTAAATGTTTATAGTTGCTGATGTTTCGTGAGTAGCGGTTATTTCATAATTTTATTATTGTTATTTTTATTTTTGTATTGTATTGTATTGTATTTTTCACTTATGTTACGTTTGAAGTCTATAACTCTACTCTCTTGAAAACACGTTAAGATTTATTTCTTTTGTTATTTTCCGTTGACCTTAGATAGAGTTTATTAAATATATATTTTCTTTCTCTCTCTTCTTCTCTTCTCTTCTCTTTGAGTGTATATAGTTTTATTTTATATGCACTTATTTAATAGTTCGTATTAAAGATTTTTTTTTTAACTGATTGATTTGGGTTTACTTCCTTGTGTTTTGTTTCACATAGATTTTAATTTTTCACTTATTTGGTAATTCCTTAATATATTTAGTTTTAGGTTCTTTTTTTTTATATTTTTATTTTCCAGCAATTCACTTGTTCGGAGTAACCAAAGAAAATGTCTGGATTTATAGCTCCGGTAAATGTCGGAAGTTCACTGTTGTTTAAACAGATGTGTCTCACTGATCTTTTAAGTGTAGGCGTATTAATGGCCAAACCTTTACTTTCACAGTAACACTACGTAAGTTCTTTGGCGGATAACACAGATTACAGGAATTAAAAATTTTATATTTTCGCATCAAGCAATCTTTGAGTTATCGACCGACTTCGCCAGTTAAATAGTTTGTTGATTGAGCCGAACAAATGATCCGTATTTAAACTAATATCAACGCTGAAAGTTAAATAGTTTTTATTTTTCAAGTCGAACAAATGATCCGTATTTAAACTAGGATCAACTCCGAAATAAATTAAACACTGAATAAATTCGTTTTTGGTTTTATTGAATATCGGTTTAAGACTTATTGAACTTTACTGTATAACTTTCAACTTAAGACTAATTTCGAATGTGAGTGAGATTGAGGAGGGGCCTCTATGGGTTACAGAAATAAAGAATAGGAAAAACGGAATATCTCCAAGGTTGTGAAGGGAAGTAATAGACGATCGACACGTAGATAACGCAGAAAATAGCTTTAAACGGTAGATCAGCAACTGATAAAATCATTTTATGTTAGTTTAATCTTGGGAGATTCTCTTGGATATTTACGTTGAGGAGAGCCTCAGAGAGAGCAGACGAAACTGCTAGGTCAGGCTTGGGAATCTGTTTACAAGAGCGACCCAGTTCGGGTGGCGCGAATATTCAATTAACTGCTGAGCTGCGTGGCATATATGTTTATCGTGATGAGAAGGCGTGAATACGTCACTTCCCTTCCCTTAAAGAGAAGCCTATACTTGGGCTGGGACTGATGGATATAGTAAGGGTAGTGGAACTTCTTCCATTCCAGTTTGTGGTGGTGTGTCCTGATTTTGGTTTTTTCTTAATTTTAGTTTTGTATGTATACATATATACATATATTCTATATATTTCATTAAATCATTTGTGGGTATTGGCTTAAAATTACAGATTGGATTTAGGTGCTTAATTATATTGGTGACACATTCATTGTTTATTTCTTTATTTTCATTACTATACACTTTGTTTTCTTTTTCAAAACATAATTGTGAATCTGTGTAGTCTAACTGGTAGCCATCATTTGAGTCGGGGTCGGGGTCGGGGGGGGTTTGATTAATTTTCTTTCGTTTTTTGAATTGTGTTTTGTAGTAATGCATAGCTCTGTTTCTATTAGTATTTTTGTAATGGTCAGGGTCTGTTTGTTCTACGTTTTTGTTTGGGTGGTTTATATGGGTTGTCCAATTTGCCTTTTTGTAATGGTCCTTTTCTGTATCTTGTGTCGATATCGTGGTCTTCTCTACCTTTGTTTAATTTGTCTATTTTAGTTTTCTTTAGTTCCTGCGTGTTCAAGGTAGGTTGTCCTGCGTATAAAAATATGTGAGCGGTCGTTTGTTCCGTGGTGTCATGTTTTGTTTTGTGATTGTAAGTATAAATTATAGTTTCGATTTTACTCATGTCTGTTTCAGTATTTTTCATAGTTTTGATTATTATTATTTTTTCGTTAATGGTCTTATGAAAACGTTCTATATCTGCTACTCCTGTTTTTGTGGTATTTAGCTGTAGTTCTACTCCTTCTTTTAATGCTAGACTTGAAAATGCAACATCTCTGTCTGCTTTTAATAGCTTCGGTTTTCCCAATTGATTAAATATGCGCATCAGGGCGTTCTTGCATTCTATCCAGTCCTTGGTTTTAATCTGCTCTAGTGTAGCGAATTTTGAATAAGTGTCTATGCAGCTCAAATAGTGTTTGCCTTCGGCTGAATAAATATCTATAACGAATTTGTCTCTACAGAATTCTATACTTGGCGTGAGTTTAAATGGGACTTTGGTATTTCTATGCTCTGACTTTGCTAGATTACAAACTTGACATTCGTTTATAATGTTTTGGATTTGTAGTTGGCTATTTAGAAAAAAGTAGTTTTCACTAAATAATTTCTCAGTTTTCTGGATTCCTGGGTGCAATAACTTTTCATGGTATTGAAGGATTAATTCCTTAAATTCTGCATATGATTTAATGTTTTTTAGTAAAGTTAGGCTTCTAATTACCTTTGTGGTGCTTGGGTTGATAATTTCTTTATGGGCTGCCTGTATTGTTTCAAAATCAACGTCGCTGTCTATGTATAAAGCGCTGTGGTTGTTTACGAAGTAATCTATCAAATACTGTTTGGCTTTTTATGAGTGAGTGTTTCGTACGAAATATGAATGATCTTTTTCTTATAATAATTCTCCTGTTTTACTTTTTCTGGTGCCTTAGTGAAAATGACTTGTCTATTGTTTACCGCTTTTTCTGTTAGGGAAATTAAATTCTGGTTGTAGCTTTATTAAAGAACGCTTCCTCTATAGTAATCCTGTATAGGGCATCTGCTACATGATATTCTTTGCCGTTGACTTATTTAATATCGAAGTCGTATTCTGCTAGTCTGAATTTCCACCTTGTTAATTTAGCGTTGGGCTCCTTCATCTTGTGCAACCAGCACAACGGTTGGTGATCACTTGCTATTTCAAAATGTCGACATAGCAAATAGTGTCTAAGCGTTTTCGTTGCCCAAGCAATAGCTAGTAGTTCTTTTTCAATCGTACTGTAGTTTGTTTCATGGTAATTAAGTGTTCTGCTAATATAACTTATGGGGTGACCATCTTGAGAAAGTACTGCTCCTAGAGCTACATTACTAGCGTCTGTTGTGAGTACAAATTTTTTCTTGAAGTCTGGTGATCGAAGTATGGGATCGTTAGAAATAAGGAGTTTTAACCTTTTGAATGCCTCAATATATTCCGGGTTTTTACTATCTCCTTTTTTGTTCTTTTTAAGAAATGTTGTTAGGGGTTTTGCAATCTGTGCGAAATGGGGTATGAACTTTCTATAAAAACCTGTGAGTCCTAAAAATGATTTTATCTCCTTCGGCTTAGTAGGAAGGGGGTAATTTTCTATTGCTCGTAGTTTTTCCGGGTTAGGTCTTATACCTTCTGGAGAAACCATATGTCCTAAGAAATATGTGTCGTGTTTTAAAAACTCGCATTTATTTAATTGGAGTTTTAGATTAGCATTAGATAATGCTTGAAAGACTGCTCTAAGGGATTGAAGATGTTCCTCTAAGGAAGCTGAAAATACAATAATGTCGTCCAAGTATACCATACAGATTTTATTTAATAGTGGACGAAGTACATCGTTCATACATCGTTGGAAGGTAGCTGGGGCGTTTTTCAGTCCAAATGGCATACGGGTATACTCGTAATGCCCTGTCTTAGTTGTGAAGGCTGTTTTGGGGATAGACTCGGGGTCCATTTCTATTTGGTGAAACCCTTTGATTAAGTCAATTGTAGTAAAATAGTTGCATCCTCCTAACTTGCTTAAGATTTCCATATTTGGTATTGGGTATTTGTCTGCTATTGTTATTTCATTGAGGTTACGGTAGTCTATGTCTATTCTGTATTTCTTCTGTCCGGAGGTGTCTGTTTTCTTGGGTACTACTACAATGGGGCTACAATAAGGGGAATAGCTTTCTCGGATTATTCCCTGATCTAACATTTCTTTTATTTGGTTTTCTACTTCCGTATCTAGTCCGGGTGCGTATTCGTAAGGCTTTCTGTATACTGGGTCATTATGGGATGTTCTAATAGTGTGTTTTACGTTATTAGTGAATGTGAGCTGGTCTCCCTTCTTATATTGAAGGTCCTGGAATTCTTTTAGGAGGGTTATCAATTTTGCTTTTTCTTCGGAATTTAAGTGGTCTAGCCTAAAGGAATTATTCTGTGTATCTTGAATATGTATTTCTTCTGAAGGAAGGATGGCATCGATCATTTCGTGCACGTGTCCGTATATTGTAACAGTTTTCTTTATATTTCTGGTCATTTCTTGTAGTTCTTTGATGGTTATTCTTGATAACGCATCAGCTACATAGTTGTCTTTTCCCTTTAGATACTCAACTGTAAAATTATACTCCTCTAATTCAAGTCTCATACGAGTTAGTTTAGAGCTCGGATTTATCATAGAGAACAGGTATGTAAGTGGTCTGTTTTGACAGTGAAATGTCTACCATAAATATATGGTCTGAAATGAATGATTGAATGAATGAGTGAATGAATGATTGCCCAATGAATTGCTGCCAATTCTTGTTCTGTTGTGCTTTTATTACTTTCACCCTTTGTAAACGTTCTTGATGCATAAGCCACTGGAAGTTGGAGACCTTTTTTGCATTAAGTTAACACTGCTCCACAAGCTTGCTTACTTGCATCCGTTATTATGCAAAACTCTTTGCTGAAATTTGGGTAATAAATTGGGATTAATTAATGACAATTTGAGATGTTGGAAGGCATGCTGGCATTCAGCTGTCCATTCGAATTTTACATCTTTTTTACATAATCTTGTTATGTGACGAGAATATTCGGCAAAATTTTGGATAAAACGTCTATAGTAATTGCAAAATGCAATAAATCGTCTAGCACTGTCCGCATCGTGTGGGACTGGATAATTTTTGATGACGTCATACTTTTTGTCATCTGGCAAGATTCCTTTATCTGTGCATTTGTGTCCCAAAAATGTGAAAATATTTTGCTCTACCTAGTTGATCTAAAATATCATCAATTCTAGGGAGTGGGAATTTATCGGACAACAATTTTTTATTAATTTGACGATAGTCAATTACTAATCGCCATTTTTTCTTGTCAGTACCAGGAAGAGATTTCTTTGGAACTAACAAAAGTGGGCTGTTATATGGGGACACAGACGGTTTGACTATTTTGTTATTAATTAATTTTTCTACCTGTACTTGAATTTCGTCAAGTTGACTATGAGGATTTCTATCATTTTTAATATATACTGGTTCATCATCTGTCAATCTTAGCTTTTGTTTGTTGAAATTATTTGTTGTGATTGATTCGGTTTCGAGTCCGAATACATCGCTATACTTGGTGCATAAATCTGTTAGTGTAGATTTGAATTGTGGTAGAAAATTTTGTGTTAATTGAGACATGACAGTTTTTTCTCTTGCTTCAGGATTGGTTTGAACTATGTCATAGTTCGAAAGTGATTGATATTGTAGATCTTTTATATTTACTATTTGATCTTTATTATTTGTATTTAGCAATCGGACAAATGCATTTTTGGTTGTTGCGACTGTGTTTGCAACATAAATGCCTTTTTGAATTTCCTGGTTTTTTATTAAAACACTATCTTCATTTGAGGATAGTTGTATTTTTCGGACAACCTGTGATCTTGCTGGTAGAATTATTGAGTTATTACCAGAGCTGTATGATATTGGAACGTATATTGGGAAATTCAAATTAGTTGGTCTCATCTTGAGCCAATCTTCTGTTTGATTAAAATCTAATTGATAATTGAATTTCTTTATGAAATCAATTCCTAATATTCTATCACATGAAATTAAGAAATGTGAATCTACTATATGAAAATCGTGTGGAATTATGTAATTGCCTGTCTGTATCTCAATTGAAGTTAATCCTTTGGATTGAATAAGTCTTGTCCTATTCCTCGAATATTAATTTAATTGTTGCCTTGGATATCATTAAAGATATTAGAATTATCTTTTAGAAGAGAATTATCTGCACCTGTGTCTATTAAAAAGACAAGTTTTTTATTTGTTTCTACATTGACAAAATTAACAAATATGTTTTGGCTAAGATTTATTGTGTGAACCTTGTATCTATTTATTGATGGGCAGCTAAAGGGTGTTTGGAGTTTCCCGAGTTATTTTGGGCTACTCTTACATATCCCTGATTATTGTTGTTTTGGCCTCGGTTCGAGTTGCCACGGCCTCTAAAGTTTCCTCTATTATTATTATTATTGGTATTGTTATAACGATGACCGCCCCTTGTGTTATAACGACCGCGGTATGTACCGCGCTGAGTCTGATTTTGGTAGAACAGAACAGCGTTGGAATGTCCAGTTGCTTCTGTGCAACTGTCTATAAATTTAGATATGGCATCGTTCATGCTGTTGAACGTGCCTGCTTGCATGATAACTTTTACCTTATCAATCGAGCAATTCCTCGTCATTGCTTTGACGGCTTGTGTCGTGCTATATTTGTTTGCAAGTTCTGATTTCAAACCATCACTAATATAAGCACCTTCTAGAGCTTTTGTTAATTGCTCCACCTCTTGCGTGTAAAGGTTGGCTGTTTTGTTCTTTTGCTGCAGATTTAGTAATTTTGCAGAGAGTACATCAACAGATTCCCCCTTTACTGTTCGCGAGAGTTTATCTTTAATTTCCTGTATAGTATTTTCCGTGCTAATCAGATTCCTAGCATGACCTTTTAGTTTGGTCTTAATGACATTGACTGCTAAAGTCTCATGTTCTCCTTTTATCGAATCTAACAAGTTCAGAGCGTCTTTGAAACTCTGTAGGTTTTCTGCTTTGCCGTCGTACTCAAATAATAGAGACGAGGCTGTTTTTAGGAAATCTACTACTGATTGTGCCATCTTGTTTACTATTTTACTTTCTGTTGGCCTATTTCTTTCCTCAGCAATTACGTCTAGTAATAGTTCAGCTGGGAAATTTAGTGTATTTGGAACAAGTACTAGTAACTTGTGGCTTTGTGACACATATAATATGTTCTCTTTTAATCGAGATATTATATCTTTTACTTGTGTCTGTTGTAGCGAAGAAAATTTCGTATTGTGGTCAAGTATTATGACACGAGCCTCGTTATATTTTCCTAATAGTGTCTCTAAATGTTTTATCTTTGTATGGTTACTTATCGGTGTACTCTTATTGAGGCACTTAAACGATCTATCAAAGTCTTCCCGCAGTTTCTTGATTTTAGCTATTATATTTAGCCAATCCATCAAGTTAGGAACTGGGGTGTTAATAAAAAGATTTATTTAATAAATTTAATAAAAAGATTTATTTAATTATATTTTATATTCCATTTTATATTTTCATATTTATTTATATGTTCATAACTAGGCTTGTTTTTTTTTTTTTTGCTTATAGAGTTGTCAAATGACATTTACTTATTTTTTATTTATTGATTTTTTTTTTTTTTTAAATTTTAAAATATCTATTTTTTTTGTTAAGACGCCTTGCGGCGGTGAGAAATTTAAAATTAATTCATCCGTATGAATTTACAGGGTCCCTACCTAAATTTTCGTTTGGCTTTACAGGCCGAACTTCTCATCGGGCAGAAAAGGTTCCGCTCAATGTTACAATTGGTTTTTATAATTATTAAAAAAAATATGCATCGCAGTGCAATCAGAAAAAAATTTTGCACACAGTGCTATTAAAAAAAATTTGGCGCTCTTTGAAGCGCTGTCGGTTCCCTCTTGTCATTTGTTGTTGGAGATCCACCGTTGTTGTAGTGTGCGGATAGCGCACCACAATGTGAATACTATTCCCGCGTTGACGTAGTGGGCGGGTTGCACACCACGTTATCCTGCTCCTGCTGCTCACCACGTTGATGATAATGTCCTCTTGTTAGTGTTGGGTTCCGGTGTTGCAGTGTTGTGGTGTGAACAAGGGTCCCTCGCAGTCCTTCGGACAGATCTTCTTAAATTCCGGAAGGCTTTTTGGCTGGGTAGGTTGAATATTATTAATTTTTGGTATGCATTTTATTTCATTTACTGAGTGAGCGGGTGTGGTTGGGTTTGTTTCATTAAGAAATTTGACGTAGTGGTCTAGCTCGGCTTGTAGTTTTTGAGCTTTCGACCATACTGGCGGTGGAATGTTCGTATATAATAGCCACTTTAGGTGCGCTATTCTCTTCTTTGCTTTATTTCGAACTCCGCCCCTGTTTTTACCCATCACACTCACACTCTACTCACTCAGATCATTGTTTCTCCGCTCCAGCTGTTTGTTGAAATTGTTGCGTGGTCAAAAGTTTTTTTCCTTTTGCGGAGCGTCGAATGCCGGGCGTGTTGATCTTCTCACATCCAGTGCTTGCTGATGTAAGTTGGAATTTATCACAAGCGGCTTCCTTTTTTCCTTTTCCTTCTGCTACAGCTTATAAGTGTCCTGTCACGGTCGCCATGTTGTATCACCCAGTTGAAAGATTGGTTTTCAGTTTTGAATTCACTCTTTATTGATTTGTAGGAGCAGGGAAGGTCCCGATCCGTTCGAAGTTAATTCGTCAATTATTTTGGCGATCTACATACAATGGTTTCTTAGCCTAAGTCGAGGAGCAGCGCTGCCGGCATAGCCTGCAGCGTAGCGACGCTTATGTGCGTTTCCTACATATATATATATATTGTCGGTGCTGGAGTAGGGGTCCTATAGGCACACATATTAGCGGTCAGCGCTTGGCCAGCGTGAGTACTGCTGATCATGCAAATTAGGTACGTTGCCCTCAACATACGCTTGGGCTGAACTGTTTATGTACACATTGCAACAGAGTGCTACAATGTGATTGTATATTATGAATACAGTGGTTAACCGATATGTGTGCATACTACACTTTAGTGCTGGTCCACCGGTCGTTATATTTTCTCTTGTATTTAGTGCGTTTGAATAACTAAGTCCTGGTCGGTTCTGGTCAAATGTATGTTGACGATTCAATGGTCTAGGTTGAGCTATAACAGATACGTTAGGTTGAGGGTGAAGTTGACAGTATTGGTATTGGGAAAACGGATTAGGGTTAGTTCTGGGTAATTGAGGTGGTATATATGAAATTGGTTGGCGAATTGGTTGATACATGGCGTTGTATGATGGTTGGAATGGTGTTGCATGATTATAGTAGTTAGTTGTTTGTCTGTGAGTTGCATTGTTAGGTGATTTAATGGGATTTGAGACTGGCTTTGTATTGTTCTTGTATGTAGTTGCTATTTCATAAATTCTCTTTTCTTGCAATATATTTATTAATGATCTTAAATTCGGAATTTCGCATTTAATTATTCTTAACTGTATGTGAGTTGGTAATCTTAGAATTAATGTTTCTATACTGGTTCGTATTAGTTGGTTATACGGGGTAGTTTCTGCAGTGTCGCTTTCTAAGTCTAACTTATTTGTTAATATCTGCCGTCTACGTTCGGCTTCTTCTAAAAATTTACGAACGTATACAGGGTCTGTGGGTCCCCGTTGAAGTGTTCGACTCCTTTTATTTGCATTATTGGGCTTTGTGCTGCTACTGCCATTTTTTTGTTTTATTAGAGTACAAAATTGTTGGTTTCTTTTTTTTTTGTTTTTAAATGTTTATAGTTGCTGATGTTTCGTGAGTAGCGCTTATTTCATAATTTTATTATTGTTATTTTTATTTTTGTATTGTATAGTTTTAGTTTATTTTTAATTTATTCAAACTTTATATCTTCAGTTTTTTTTTGTTAATTTAAATTTTATTCACTCTTATTGATTTTTCACTTATGTTACGTTTGAAGTCTATAACTCTCCTCTCTTGAAAACACGTTAAGATTTATTTCTTTTGTTATTTTCCGTTGAGCTTAGATAGAGTTTATTTAGATATATATGTTCTTTGAGTGTATATAGTTTTATTTTATATGCACTTATTTAATAGTTCGTATTAAGTATTTTTTTTTTTAACTGATTGATTTGGGTTTACTTCCTTATGTTTTGTTTCACTTAGATTTTAATTTTTCACTTATTTGGTAATTCCTTAATATATTTAGTTTTAGGTTCTTTTTTTTTATTTTTTTATTTTCCAGCAATTCACTTGTTCGGAGTAACCAAAAAAAATGTCTGGATTTATAGCTCCGCTAAATGTCGGAAGTTCACTGTTGTTTAAACAGATGTGTCTCACTGATCTTTTAAGTGTAGGCGTATTAATGGCCAAACCTTTACTTTCACAGTAACACTACGTAAGTTCTTTGGCGGATAACACAGATTACAGGAATTAAAAATTTTATATTTTCGCATCAAGCAATCTTTGAGTTATCGACCGACTGCGCCAGTTAAATAGTTTGTTGATTGAGCCGAACAAATGATCTGTATTTAAACTAAGATCAACGCTGAAAGTTAAATAGTTTTTATTTTTTAAGTCGAACAAATGATCCGTATTTAAACTAGGATCAACTCCGAAATAAATTAAACACTGAATAAATTCGTTTTTGGTTTTATTGAGTATCGGGTTAAGACTTACTATATTGAACTTTACGGTATAACTTTCAACTTAAGACTAATTTCGAATGTGAGTGAGATTGAGGAGGGGCCTCTATGGGTTACAGAAATAAAGAATAGGAAAAACGGAATATCTCCCAAGGTTGTGAAGGGAAGTAATAGACGATCGACACGTAGATAACGCAGAAAATAGCTTTAAACGGTAGATCAGTAACTGATAAAATCATTTTATGTTAGTTTAATCTTGGGAGATGTTCTTGGATATTTACGTTGAGGAGAGCCTCAGAGAGAGCAGACGAAACTGCTAGGTCAGGCTTGGGAATCTGTTTACAAGAGCGACCCAGTTCGGGTGGCGCGAATATTCAATTAACTGCTGAGCTGCGTGGCATATATGTTTATCGTGATGAGAAGGCGTGAATACGTCACTTCCCTTCCCTTAAAGAGAAGCCTATACTTGGGCTGGGACTGATGGATATAGTAAGGGTAGTGGAACTTCTTCCATTCCAGTTTGTGGTGGTGTGTCCTGATTTTGGTTTTTTCTTAATTTTAGTTTTGTATGTATACATATATACATATATTCTATATATTTCATTAAATCATTTGTGGGTATTGGCTTAAAATTACAGATTGGATTTAGGTGCTTAATTATATTGGTGACACATTCATTGTTTATTTCTTTATTTTCATTACTATACACTTTGTTTTCTTTTTCAAAACATAATTGTGAATCTGTGTAGTCTAACTGGTAGCCATCATTTGAGTCGGGGTCGGGGTCGGGGGGGGGTTTGATTAATTTTCTTTCGTTTTTTGAATTGTGTTTTGTAGTAATGCATAGCTCTGTTTCTATTAGTATTTTTGTAATGGTCAGGGTCTGTTTGTTCTACGTTTTTGTTTGGGTGGTTTATATGGGTTGTCCAATTTGCCTTTTTGTAATGGTCCTTTTCTGTATCTTGTGTCGATATCGTGGTCTTCTCTACCTTTGTTTAATTTGTCTATTTTAGTTTTCTTTAGTTCCTGCGTGTTCAAGGTAGGTTGTCCTGCGTATAAAAATATGTGAGCGGTCGTTTGTTCCGTGGTGTCATGTTTTGTTTTGTGATTGTAAGTATAAATTATAGTTTCGATTTTACTCATGTCTGTTTCAGTATTTTTCATAGTTTTGATTATTATTATTTTTTCGTTAATGGTCTTATGAAAACGTTCTATATATGCTACTCCTGTTTTTGTGGTATTTAGCTGTAGTTCTACTCCTTCTTTTAATGCTAGACTTGAAAATGCAACATCTCTGTCTGCTTTTAATAGCTTCGGTTTTCCCAATTGATTAAATATGCGCATCAGGGCGTTCTTGCATTCTATCCAGTCCTTGGTTTTAATCTGCTCTAGTGTAGCGAATTTTGAATAAGTGTCTATGCAGCTCAAATAGTGTTTGCCGTCGGCTGAATAAATATCTATAACGAATTTGTCTCCACAGAATTCTATACTTGGCGTGAGTTTAAATGGGACTTTGGTGTTTTTATGCTCTGACTTTGCTAGATTACAAACTTGACATTCGTTTATAATGTTTTGGATTTGTAGTTGGCTATTTGGAAAAAAGTAGTTTTCACTAAATAAGTTCATGGGATTGAAGGATTAATTCCTTAAATTCTGCATATGATTTAATTTTTTTTAGTAGAGTTAGGCTTCTAATTACCTTTGTGGTGCTTGGGTTGATAATTTCTTTATGGGCTGCCTGTATTGTTTCAAAATCAGCGTCGCTGTCTATGTATAATGCGCTGTGGTTGTTTACGAAGTAATCTATCAAATACTGTTTGGCTTTTTTATGAGTGAGGGTTTCGTACGAAATATGAATGATCTTTTTCTTATAATAATTCTCCTGTTTTACTTTTTCTGGTGCCTTAATGAAAATGACTTGTCTATTGTAATTATTTACCGCTTTTTCTGTTAGGGAAATTAAATTCTGTTTGTCTTCTTGGGCGCTGTGCTGTGTAGCTTCAGTAAAGAACGCTTCCTCTATAGTAATCCTGGATAGGGCATCTGCTACATGATTTTCTTTGCCTTTGACGTATTTAATATCGAAGTCGTATTCTGCTAGTCTAAATTTCCACCTATTAGAATCAGCACAACGGTTGGTGATCACTTGCTAATTCAAAGTGTCGACCTAGCAAATAGTGTCTAAGCGTTTTCGTTGCCCAAACAATAGCTAGTAGTTCTTTTTCAATCGTACTGTAGTTTGTTTCATGGTCATTAAGTGTTCTGCTAATATAACTTATGGGGTGACCATCTTGAGAAAGTACTGCTCTACATTACAGTTCATTACTAGCGTCTGTTGTGAGTAAAAATTTTTTCTTCAAGTCTGGTGATCGAAGTATGGGATCGTTAGAAATAAGGAGTTTTAACCTTTTGAATGCCTCAATATATTCAATATCTACTTTTTTGTCCTTTTTAAGACATGTTGTTAGGGGTTTTGCAATCTGTGCGAAATGGGGTATGAACTTTCTATAAAAACCTGTGAGTCCTAAAAATGATTTTATCTCCTTCGGCTTAGTAGGAAGGGGGTAATTTTCTATTGCTCGTAGTTTTTCCGGGTTAGGTCTTATACCTTCTGGAAAAACCATATGTCCTAAGAAATATGTGTCGTGTTTTAAAAACTCGCATTTATCTAATTGCAGTTTTAGATTAGCATTAGGTAATGCTTGAAAGACTGCTCTAAGGGATTGAAGATGTGTCTCTAAGAAAGCTGAAAATATAATAATGTCGTCTAAGTATACCATACAAATTTTATTTAATTGTAGTAAAATAGTTGCATCCTCCTAACTTGCTTAAGATTTTGTCCATATTTGGTATTGGGTATTTGTCTGCTATTGTTATTTCATTGAGGTTACGGTAGTCTATGGCTATGTTGTATTTCTTCTGTCCGGAGGTGTCTGTTTTCTTGGGTACTACTACAATGGGGCTACAATAAGGGGAATAGCTTTCTCGGATTATTCCCTGATCTAACATTTCTTTTATTTGGTTTTCTACTTCCGTATCTAGTCCGGGTGCGTATCCGTAAGGCTTTCTGTATACTGGGTCATTATGGGATGTTCTAATAGTGTGTTTTACGTTATTAGTGAATGTGAGCTGGTCTCCCTTCTTATATTGAAGGTCCTGGAATTCTTTTAGGAGGGTTATCAATTTTGCTTTTTCTTCGGAATTTAAGTGGTCTAGCCTAAAGGAATTATTCTGTCTATCTTGAATATGTATTTCTTCTGAAGGAAGGAAGGCATCGATCATTTCGTGCACGTGTCCGTATATTGTAACAGTTTTCTTTATATTTCTGGTCATTTCTTGTAGTTCTTTGATGGTTATTCTTGATAACGCATCAGCTACATAGTTGTCTTTTCCCTTTAGATACTCAACTGTAAAATTATACTCCTCTAATTCAAGTCTCATACGAGTTAGTTTAGAGCTCGGATTTATTATAGAGAACAGGTATGTAAGTGGTCTGTGGTCTGTTTTGACAGTGAAATGTCTACCATAAATATATGGTCTGAAATGAGTTATTGCCCAATGAATTGCTGCCAATTCTTGTTCTGTTGTGCTTTTATTACTTTCACCCTTTGTAAACGTTCTTGATGCATATGCCACTGGAAGTTGGAGACCTTTTTTGCATTGAGTTAACACTCCACAAGCTTGCTTACTTGCATCCATTATTATGCAAAATTCTTTGCTGAAATTTGGGTATTGTAATAAATTGGGATTAATTAATGCCGATTTGAGATGTTCGAAGGCATGCTGGCATTCAGCTGTCCATTCGAATTTTACATCTTTTTTAAATAATCTGGTTATGTGACGAGAATATTCGGCAAAATTTTGGATAAAACGTCTATAGTAATTGCAAAATGCAATAAATCGTCTAGCACTGTCCGCATCGTGTGGGACTGGATAATTTTTGATGACGTCATACTTTTTGTCATCTGGCAAGATTCCTTTATCTGTGCATTTGTGTCCCAAAAATGTGAAAATATTTTGCTCTACCTAGTTGATCTAAAATATCATCAATTCTAGGGAGTGGGAATTTATCGGACAACAATTTTTTATTAATTTGACGATAGTCAATTACTAATCGCCATTTTTTCTTGTCAGAACCAGGAAGAGATTTCTTTGGAACTAACAAAAGTGGGCTGTTATATGGGGACACAGACGGTTTGACTATTTTGTTATTAATTAAATTTTCTACCTGTACTTGAATTTCCTCAAGTTGACTATGAGGATTTCTATCATTTTTAATATATACTGGTTCATCATCTGTCAATCTTAGCTTTTGTTTGTAGAAATTATTTGTTGTGATTGATTCTGTTTCGAGTCCGAATACATCGCTATACTTGGTGCATAAATCTGTTAGTGTAGATTTGAATTGTGGTAGAAAATTTTGTGTTAATTGAGACATGACAGTTTTTTCTCTTGCTTCAGGATTGGTTTGAACTATGTCATAGTTCGAAATTGATTGATATTGTAGATCTTTTATATTTACTATTTGATCTTTATTATTTGTATTTAGCAATCGGACAAATGCATTTTTGGTTGTTGCGACTGTGTTTGCAACATAAATGCCTTTTTGAATTTCCTGGTTTTTTATTAAAACACTATCTTCATTTGAGGATAGTTGTATTTTTCGGACAACCTGGGATCTTGCTGGTAGAATTATTGAGTTATTACCAGAGCTGTATGTTATTGGAACGTATATTGGGAAATTCAAATTAGTTGGTCTCATCTTGAGCCAATCTTCTGTTTGATTAAAATCTAATTGATAATTGAATTTCTTTATGAAATCAATTCCTAATATTCCATCACATGGGATTAAGAAATGTGAATCTACTATATGAAAATCGTGTGGAATTATGTAATTGCCTGTCTGTATCTCAATTGAAGTTAATCCTTTGGATTGAATTAATTCTTGTCCTATTCCTTGAATATTAATTTTATTGTTGAATTGGATATCATTAAAGATATCAGAATTTTCTTCTAGAAGAGAAATATCTGACCCTGTGTCTATTAAAAAGACAAGTTTTTTATTTGTTTCTACATTGACAAAATTAACAAATATGTTTTGGCTAAGATTAATTGTGTGAACCTTGTATCTATTTATTGATGGGCAGCTAAAGGGTGTTCGGAGTTTCCCGAGTTATTTTGGGCTACTCTTACATATCCCTGATTATTGTTGTTTTGGCCTCGGTTCGAGTTGCCACGGCCTCTAAAGTTTCCTCTATTATTATTATTATTGGTATTGTTATAACGATGACCGCCCCTTGTGTTATAACGACCGCGGTATGTACCGCGCTGAGTCTGATTTTGGTAGAACAGAACAGCGTTGGAATGTCTAGTTGCTTCTGTGCAACTGTCTATAAATTTAGATATGGCATCGTTCATGCTGTTGAACGTGCCTGCTTGCATGATAACTTTTACCTTATCAATCGAGCAATTCCTCGTCATTGCTTTGACGGCTTGTGTCGTGCTATATTTGTTTGCAAGTTCTGATTTCAAACCATCACTAATATAAGCACCTTCTAGAGCTTTTGTTAATTGCTCCACCTCTTGCGTGTAAAGGTTGGCTGTTTTGTTCTTTTGCTGCAGATTTAGTAATTTTGCAGAGAGTACATCAACAGATTCCCCCTTTACTGTTCGCGAGAGTTTATCTTTAATTTCCTGTATAGTATTTTCCGTGCTAATCAGATTCCTAGCATGACCTTTTAGTTTGGTCTTAATGACATTGACTGCTAAAGTCTCATGTTCTCCTTTTATCGAATCTAACAAGTTCAGAGCTTCTTTGAAACTCTGTAGGTTTTCTGCTTTGCCGTCGTACTCAAATAATAGAGACGAGGCTGTTTTTAGGAAATCTACTACTGATTGTGCCATCTTGTTTACTATTTTACTTTCTGTTGGCCTATTTCTTTCCTCAGCAATTACGTCTAGTAATAGTTCAGCTGGGAAATTTAGTGTATTTGGAACAAGTACTAGTAACTTGTGTGAGATATTATATCTTTTACTTGTGTCTGTTGTAGCGAAGAAAATTTCGTATTGTGGTCAAGTATTATGACACGAGCCTCGTTATATTTTCCTAATAGTGTCTCTAAATGTTTTATCTTTGTATGGTTACTTATCGGTGTACTCTTATTGAGGCACTTAAACGATCTATCAAAGTCTTCCCGCAGTTTCTTGATTTTAGCTATTATATTTAGCCAATCCATCAAGTTAGGAACTGGGGTGTTAATAAAAAGATTTATTTAATAAATTTAATAAAAAGATTTATTTAATTATATTTTATATTCCATTTTATATTTTCATATTTATTTATATGTTCATAACTAGGCTTGTTTTTTTTTTTTTTTGCTTACAGAGTTGTCAAATGACATTTACTTATTTTTATTTATTGATTTTTTTTTTAATTTTAATTTTAAAATATCTATTTTTTTTGTTAAGACGCCTTGCGGCGGTGAGAAATTTAAAATTAATTCATCCGTATGAATTTACAGGGTCCCTACCTAAATTTTCGTTTGGCTTTACAGGCCGAACTTCTCATCGGGCAGAAAAGGTTCCGCTCAATGTTACAATTGGTTTTTATAATTATTAAAAAAAATATGCATCGCAGTGCAATCAGAAAAAAATTTTGCACACAGTGCTATTAAAAAAAATTTGGCGCTCTTTGAAGCGCTGTCGGTTCCCTCTTGTCATTTGTTGTTGGAGATCCACCGTTGTTGTACTGTGCGGATAGCGCACCACAATGTGAATACTATTCCCGCGTTGACGTAGTGGGCGGGTTGCACACCACGTTATCCTGCTCCTGCTGCTCACCACGTTGATGATAATGTCCTCTTGTTAGTGTTGGGTTCCGGTGTTGCAGTGTTGTGGTGTGAACAAGGGTCCCTCGCAGTCCTTCGGACAGATCTTCTTAAATTCCGGAAGGCTTTTTGGCTGGGTAGGTTGAATATTATTAATTTTTGGTATGCATTTTATTTCATTTACTGAGTGAGCGGGTGTGGTTGGGTTTGTTTCATTAAGAAATTTGACGTAGTGGTCTAGCTCGGCTTGTAGTTTTTGAGCTTTCGACCATACTGGCGGTGGAATGTTCGTATATAATAGCCACTTTAGGTGCGCTATTCTCTTCTTTGCTTTATTTCGAACTCCGCCCCTGTTTTTACCCATCACACTCACACTCTACTCACTCAGATCATTGTTTCTCCGCTCCAGCTGTTTGTTGAAATTGTTGCGTGGTCAAAAGTTTTTTTCCTTTTGCGGAGCGTCGAATGCCGGGCGTGTTGATCTTCTCACATCCAGTGCTTGCTGATGTAAGTTGGAATTTATCACAAGCGGCTTCCTTTTTTCCTTTTCCTTCTGCTACAGCTTATAAGTGTCCTGTCACGGTCGCCATGTTGTATCACCCAGTTGAAAGATTGGTTTTCAGTTTTGAATTCACTCTTTATTGATTTGTAGGAGCAGGGAAGGTCCCGATCCGTTCGAAGTTAATTCGTCAATTATTTTGGCGATCTACATACAATGGTTTCTTAGCCTAAGTCGAGGAGCAGCGCTGCCGGCATAGCCTGCAGCGTAGCGACGCTTATATGCGTTTCCTACATATATATATATATTGTCGGTGCTGGAGTAGGGGTCCTATAGGCACACATATTAGCGGTCAGCGCTTGGCCAGCGTGAGTACTGCTGATCATGCAAATTAGGTACGTTGCCCTCAACATACGCTTGGGCTGAACTGTTTATGTACACATTGCAACAGAGTGCTACAATGTGATTGTATATTATGAATACAGTGGTTAACCGATATGTGTGCATACTACACTTTAGTGCTGGTCCACCGGTCGTTATATTTTCTCTTGTATTTAGTGCGTTTGAATAACTAAGTCCTGGTCGGTTCTGGTCAAATGTATGTTGACGATTCAATGGTCTAGGTTGAGCTATAACAGATACGTTAGGTTGAGGGTGAAGTTGACAGTATTGGTATTGGGAAAACGGATTAGGGTTAGTTCTGGGTAATTGAGGTGGTATATATGAAATTGGTTGGCGAATTGGTTGATACATGGCGTTGTATGATGGTTGGAATGGTGTTGCATGATTATAGTAGTTAGTTGTTTGTCTGTGAGTTGCATTGTTAGGTGATTTAATGGGATTTGAGACTGGCTTTGTATTGTTCTTGTATGTAGTTGCTATTTCATAAATTCTCTTTTCTTGCAATATATTTATTAATGATCTTAAATTCGGAATTTCGCATTTAATTATTCTTAACTGTATGTGAGTTGGTAATCTTAGAATTAATGTTTCTATACTGGTTCGTATTAGTTGGTTATACGGGGTAGTTTCTGCAGTGTCGCTTTCTAAGTCTAACTTATTTGTTAATATCTGCCGTCTACGTTCGGCTTCTTCTAAAAATTTACGAACGTATACAGGGTCTGTGGGTCCCCGTTGAAGTGTTCGACTCCTTTTATTTGCATTATTGGGCTTTGTGCTGCTACTGCCATTTTTTTGTTTTATTAGAGTACAAAATTGTTGGTTTCTTTTTTTTTTGTTTTTAAATGTTTATAGTTGCTGATGTTTCGTGAGTAGCGCTTATTTCATAATTTTATTATTGTTATTTTTATTTTTGTATTGTATAGTTTTAGTTTATTTTTAATTAATTCAAACTTTATATCTTCAGTTTTTTTTTTGTTCATTTAAATTTTATTCACTCTTATTGATTTTTCACTTATGTTACGTTTGAAGTCTATAACTCTCCTCTCTTGAAAACACGTTAAGATTTATTTCTTTTGTTATTTTCCGTTGAGCTTAGATAGAGTTTATTTAGATATATATGTTCTTTGAGTGTATATAGTTTTATTTTATATGCACTTATTTAATAGTTCGTATTAAGTATTTTTTTTTTTTTTTAACTGATTGATTTGGGTTTAGTTCCTTATGTTTTGTTTCACTTCGATTTTAATTTTTCACTTATTTGGTAATTCCTTAATATATTTAGTTTTAGGTTCTTTTTTTTATTTTTTTATTTTCCAGCAATTCACTTGTTCGGAGTAACCAAAGAAAATGTCTGGATTTATAGCTCCGCTAAGTGTCGGAAGTTCACTGTTGTTTAAACAGATGTGTCTCACTGATCTTTTAAGTGTAGGCGTATTAATGGCCAAACCTTTACTTTCACAGTAACACTACGTAAGTTCTTTGGCGGATAACACAGATTACAGGAATTAAAAATTTTATATTTTCGCATCAAGCAATCTTTGAGTTATCGACCGACTGCGCCAGTTAAATAGTTTGTTGATTGAGCCGAACAAATGATCTGTATTTAAACTAAGATCAACGCTGAAAGTTAAATAGTTTTTATTTTTTAAGTCGAACAAATGATCCGTATTTAAACTAGGATCAACTCCGAAATAAATTAAACACTGAATAAATTCGTTTTTGGTTTTATTGAGTATCGGGTTAAGACTTACTATATTGAACTTTACGGTATAACTTTCAACTTAAGACTAATTTCGAATGTGAGTGAGATTGAGGAGGGGCCTCTATGGGTTACAGAAATAAAGAATAGGAAAAACGGAATATCTCCCAAGGTTGTGAAGGGAAGTAATAGACGATCGACACGTAGATAACGCAGAAAATAGCTTTAAACGGTAGATCAGTAACTGATAAAATCATTTTATGTTAGTTTAATCTTGGGAGATTCTCTTGGATATTTACGTTGAGGAGAGCCTCAGAGAGAGCAGACGAAACTGCTAGGTCAGGCTTGGGAATCTGTTTACAAGAGCGACCCAGTTCGGGTGGCGCGAATATTCAATTAACTGCTGAGCTGCGTGGCATATATGTTTATCGTGATGAGAAGGCGTGAATACGTCACTTCCCTTCCCTTAAAGAGAAGCCTATACTTGGGCTGGGACTGATGGATATAGTAAGGGTAGTGGAACTTCTTCCATTCCAGTTTGTGGTGGTGTGTCCTGATTTTGGTTTTTTCTTAATTTTAGTTTTGTATGTATACATATATACATATATTCTATATATTTCATTAAATCATTTGTGGGTATTGGCTTAAAATTACAGATTGGATTTAGGTGCTTAATTATATTGGTGACACATTCATTGTTTATTTCTTTATTTTCATTACTATACACTTTGTTTTCTTTTTCAAAACATAATTGTGAATCTGTGTAGTCTAACTGGTAGCCATCATTTGAGTCGGGGTCGGGGTCGGGGGGGGGTTTGATTAATTTTCTTTCGTTTTTTGAATTGTGTTTTGTAGTAATGCATAGCTCTGTTTCTATTAGTATTTTTGTAATGGTCAGGGTCTGTTTGTTCTACGTTTTTGTTTGGGTGGTTTATATGGGTTGTCCAATTTGCCTTTTTGTAATGGTCCTTTTCTGTATCTTGTGTCGATATCGTGGTCTTCTCTACCTTTGTTTAATTTGTCTATTTTAGTTTTCTTTAGTTCCTGCGTGTTCAAGGTAGGTTGTCCTGCGTATAAAAATATGTGAGCGGTCGTTTGTTCCGTGGTGTCATGTTTTGTTTTGTGATTGTAAGTATAAATTATAGTTTCGATTTTACTCATGTCTGTTTCAGTATTTTTCATAGTTTTGATTATTATTATTTTTTCGTTAATGGTCTTATGAAAACGTTCTATATCTGCTACTCCTGTTTTTGTGGTATTTAGCTGTAGTTCTACTCCTTCTTTTAATGCTAGACTTGAAAATGCAACATCTCTGTCTGCTTTTAATAGCTTCGGTTTTCCCAATTGATTAAATATGCGCATCAGGGCGTTCTTGCATTCTATCCAGTCCTTGGTTTTAATCTGTTCTAGTGTAGCGAATTTTGAATAAGTGTCTATGCAGCTCAAATAGTGTTTGCCGTCGGCTGAATAAATATCTATAACGAATTTGTCTCCACAGAATTCTATACTTGGCGTGAGTTTAAATGGGACTTTGGTGTTTTTATGCTCTGACTTTGCTAGATTACAAACTTGACATTCGTTTATAATGTTTTGGATTTGTAGTTGGCTATTTGGAAAAAAGTAGTTTTCACTAAATAAGTTCATGGGATTGAAGGATTAATTCCTTAAATTCTGCATATGATTTAATTTTTTTTAGTAGAGTTAGGCTTCTAATTACCTTTGTGGTGCTTGGGTTGATAATTTCTTTATGGGCTGCCTGTATTGTTTCAAAATCAGCGTCGCTGTCTATGTATAATGCGCTGTGGTTGTTTACGAAGTAATCTATCAAATACTGTTTGGCTTTTTTATGAGTGAGGGTTTCGTACGAAATATGAATGATCTTTTTCTTATAATAATTCTCCTGTTTTACTTTTTCTGGTGCCTTAATGAAAATGACTTGTCTATTGTAATTATTTACCGCTTTTTCTGTTAGGGAAATTAAATTCTGTTTGTCTTCTTGGGCGCTGTGCTGTGTAGCTTCAGTAAAGAACGCTTCCTCTATAGTAATCCTGGATAGGGCATCTGCTACATGATTTTCTTTGCCTTTGACGTATTTAATATCGAAGTCGTATTCTGCTAGTCTAAATTTCCACCTATTAGAATCAGCACAACGGTTGGTGATCACTTGCTAATTCAAAGTGTCGACCTAGCAAATAGTGTCTAAGCGTTTTCGTTGCCCAAACAATAGCTAGTAGTTCTTTTTCAATCGTACTGTAGTTTGTTTCATGGTCATTAAGTGTTCTGCTAATATAACTTATGGGGTGACCATCTTGAGAAAGTACTGCTCTACATTACAGTTCATTACTAGCGTCTGTTGTGAGTAAAAATTTTTTCTTCAAGTCTGGTGATCGAAGTATGGGATCGTTAGAAATAAGGAGTTTTAACCTTTTGAATGCCTCAATATATTCAATATCTACTTTTTTGTCCTTTTTAAGACATGTTGTTAGGGGTTTTGCAATCTGTGCGAAATGGGGTATGAACTTTCTATAAAAACCTGTGAGTCCTAAAATGGTAAATGGGGTAATTTTCTATTGCTCGTAGTTTTTCCGGGTTAGGTCTTATACCTTCTGGAAAAACCATATGTCCTAAGAAATATGTGTCGTGTTTTAAAAACTCGCATTTATCTAATTGCAGTTTTAGATTAGCATTAGGTAATGCTTGAAAGACTGCTCTAAGGGATTGAAGATGTGTCTCTAAGAAAGCTGAAAATATAATAATGTCGTCTAAGTATACCATACAAATTTTATTTAATTGTAGTAAAATAGTTGCATCCTCCTAACTTGCTTAAGATTTTGTCCATATTTGGTATTGGGTATTTGTCTGCTATTGTTATTTCATTGAGGTTACGGTAGTCTATGGCTATTCTGTATTTCTTCTGTCCGGAGGTGTCTGTTTTCTTGGGTACTACTACAATGGGGCTACAATAAGGGGAATAGCTTTCTCGGATTA
Source organism: Drosophila sechellia (assembly GCF_004382195.2). Lineage (NCBI taxonomy): Eukaryota > Metazoa > Arthropoda > Insecta > Diptera > Drosophilidae > Drosophila > Drosophila sechellia. The sequence continues at coordinate 1,318,216 of NC_045950.1, read as the reverse complement.
TTCCCTGATCTAACATTTCTTTTATTTGGTTTTCTACTTCCGTATCTAGTCCGGGTGCGTATCCGTAAGGCTTTCTGTATACTGGGTCATTATGGGATGTTCTAATAGTGTGTTTTACGTTATTAGTGAATGTGAGCTGGTCTCCCTTCTTATATTGAAGGTCCTGGAATTCTTTTAGGAGGGTTATCAATTTTGCTTTTTCTTCGGAATTTAAGTGGTCTAGCCTAAAGGAATTATTCTGTCTATCTTGAATATGTATTTCTTCTGAAGGAAGGAAGGCATCGATCATTTCGTGCACGTGTCCGTATATTGTAACAGTTTTCTTTATATTTCTGGTCATTTCTTGTAGTTCTTTGATGGTTATTCTTGATAACGCATCAGCTACATAGTTGTCTTTTCCCTTTAGATACTCAACTGTAAAATTATACTCCTCTAATTCAAGTCTCATACGAGTTAGTTTAGAGCTCGGATTTATCATAGAGAACAGGTATGTAAGTGGTCTGTTTTGACAGTGAAATGTCTACCATAAATATATGGTCTGAAATGAATGATTGAATGAATGAGTGAATGAATGATTGCCCAATGAATTGCTGCCAATTCTTGTTCTGTTGTGCTTTTATTACTTTCACCCTTTGTAAACGTTCTTGATGCATAAGCCACTGGAAGTTGGAGACCTTTTTTGCATTGAGTTAACACTGCTCCACAAGCTTGCTTACTTGCATCCGTTATTATGCAAAACTCTTTGCTGAAATTTGGGTATTGTAATAAATTGGGATTAATTAATGCCAATTTGAGATGTTCGAAGGCATGCTGGCATTCAGCTGTCCATTCGAATTTTACATCTTTTTTAAATAATCTGGTTATGTGACGAGAATATTCGGCAAAATTTTGGATAAAACGTCTATAGTAATTGCAATGTAAAATGCAATAAATCGTCTAGCACTGTCCGCATCGTGTGGGACTGGATAATTTTTGATGACGTCATACTTTTTGTCATCTGGCAAGATTCCTTTATCTGTGCATTTGTGTCCCAAAAATGTGAAAATATTTTGCTCTACCTAGTTGATCTAAAATATCATCAATTCTAGGGAGTGGGAATTTATCGGACAACAATTTTTTATTAATTTGACGATAGTCAATTACTAATCGCCATTTTTTCTTGTCAGTACCAGGAAGAGATTTCTTTGGAACTAACAAAAGTGGGCTGTTATATGGGGACACAGACGGTTTGACTATTTTGTTATTAATTAATTTTTCTACCTGTACTTGAATTTCGTCAAGTTGACTATGAGGATTTCTATCATTTTTAATATATACTGGTTCATCATCTGTCAATCTTAGCTTTTGTTTGTAGAAATTATTTGTTGTGATTGATTCGGTTTCGAGTCCGAATACATCGCTATACTTGGTGCATAAATCTGTTAGTGTAGATTTGAATTGTGGTAGAAAATTTTGTGTTAATTGAGACATGACAGTTATTTCTCTTGCTTCAGGATTGGTTTGAACTATTTCATAGTTCGAAAGTGATTCATATTGTAGATATTTTATATTTACTATTTGATCTTTATTATTTGTATTTTGCAATCGGACAAATGCATTTTTGGTTATTGCAACTGTGTTTGCAACATAAATGCCTTTTTGAATTTCCTGGTTTTTTATTAAAACACTATCTTCATTTGAGGATAGTTGTATTTTTCGGACAACCTGGGATCTTGCTGGTAGAATTATTGAGTTATTACCAGAGCTGTATGTTATTGGAACGTATATTGGGAAATTCAAATTAGTTGGTCTCATCTTGAGCCAATCTTCTGTTTGATTAAAATCTAATTGATAATTGAATTTCTTTATGAAATCAATTCCTAATATTCCATCACATGAAATTAAGAAATGTGAATCTACTATATGAAAATCGTGTGGAATTATGTAATTGCCTGTCTGTATCTCAATTGAAGTTAATCCTTTTGGATTGAATAAGTCTTGTCCTATTCCTCGAATATTAATTTAATTGTTGCCTTGGATATCATTAAAGATATTAGAATTATCTTTTAGAAGAGAATTATCTGCACCTGTGTCTATTAAAAAGACAAGTTTTTTATTTGTTTCTACATTGACAAAATTAACAAATATGTTTTGGCTAAGATTTATTGTGTGAACCTTGTATCTATTTATTGATGGGCAGCTAAAGGGTGTTTGGAGTTTCCCGAGTTATTTTGGGCTACTCTTACATATCCCTGATTATTGTTGTTTTGGCCTTGGTTCGAGTTGCCACGGCCTCTAAAGTTTCCTCTATTATTATTATTATTGGTATTGTTATAACGATGACCGCCCCTTGTGTTATAACGACCGCGGTATGTATTTCTCTTGCTTCAGGATTGGTTTGAACTATTTCATAGTTCGAAAGTGATTCATATTGTAGATCTTTTATATTTACTATTTGATCTTTATTATTTGTATTTTGCAATCGGACAAATGCATTTTTGGTTGTTGCAACTGTGTTTGCAACATAAATGCCTTTTTGAATTTCCTGGTTTTTTATTAAAACACTATCTTCATTTGAGGATAGTTGTATTTTTCGGACAACCTGGGATCTTGCTGGTAGAATTATTGAGTTATTACCAGAGCTGTATGTTATTGGAACGTATATTGGGAAATTCAAATTAGTTGGTCTCATCTTGAGCCAATCTTCTGTTTGATTAAAATCTAATTGATAATTGAATTTCTTTATGAAATCAATTCCTAATATTCCATCACATGAAATTAAGAAATGTGAATCTACTATATGAAAATCGTGTGGAATTATGTAATTGCCTGTCTGTATCTCAATTGAAGTTAATCCTTTTGGATTGAATAAGTCTTGTCCTATTCCTCGAATATTAATTTAATTGTTGCCTTGGATATCATTAAAGATATTAGAATTATCTTTTAGAAGAGAATTATCTGCACCTGTGTCTATTAAAAAGACAAGTTTTTTATTTGTTTCTACATTGACAAAATTAACAAATATGTTTTGGCTAAGATTTATTGTGTGAACCTTGTATCTATTTATTGATGGGCAGCTAAAGGGTGTTTGGAGTTTCCCGAGTTATTTTGGGCTACTCTTACATATCCCTGATTATTGTTGTTTTGGCCTTGGTTCGAGTTGCCACGGCCTCTAAAGTTTCCTCTATTATTATTATTATTGGTATTGTTATAACGATGACCGCCCCTTGTGTTATAACGACCGCGGTATGTACCGCGCTGAGTCTGATTTTGGTAGAACAGAACAGCGTTGGAATGTCCAGTTGCTTCTGTGCAACTGTCTATAAATTTAGATATGGCATCGTTCATGCTGTTGAACGTGCCTGCTTGCATGATAACTTTTACCTTATCAATCGAGCAATTCCTCGTCATTGCTTTGACGGCTTGTGTCGTGCTATATTTGTTTGCAAGTTCTGATTTCAAACCATCACTAATATAAGCACCTTCTAGAGCTTTTGTTAATTGCTCCACCTCTTGCGTGTAAAGGTTGGCTGTTTTGTTCTTTTGCTGCAGATTTAGTAATTTTGCAGAGAGTACATCAACAGATTCCCCCTTTACTGTTCGCGAGAGTTTATCTTTAATTTCCTGTATAGTATTTTCCGTGCTAATCAGATTCCTAGCATGACCTTTTAGTTTGGTCTTAATGACATTGACTGCTAAAGTCTCATGTTCTCCTTTTATCGAATCTAACAAGTTCAGAGCGTCTTTGAAACTCTGTAGGTTTTCTGCTTTGCCGTCGTACTCAAATAATAGAGACGAGGCTGTTTTTAGGAAATCTACTACTGATTGTGCCATCTTGTTTACTATTTTACTTTCTGTTGGCCTATTTCTTTCCTCAGCAATTACGTCTAGTAATAGTTCAGCTGGGAAATTTAGTGTATTTGGAACAAGTACTAGTAACTTGTGGCTTTGTGACACATATAATATGTTCTCTTTAAATCGGGATATTATATCTTTTACTTGTGTCTGTTGTAGCGAAGAAAATTTCGTATTATGGTCAAGTATTATGACACGAGCCTCGTTATATTTTCCTAATAGTGTCTCTAAATGTTTTATCTTTGTATGGTTACTTATCGGTGTACTCTTATTGAGGCACTTAAACGATCTATCAAAGTCTTCCCGCAGTTTCTTGATTTTAGCTATTATATTTAGCCAATCCATCAAGTTAGGAACTGGGGTGTTAATAAAAAGATTTATTTAATAAATTTAATAAAAAGATTTATTTAATTATATTTTATATTCCATTTTATATTTTCATATTTATTTATATGTTCATAACTAGGCTTGTTTTTTTTTTTTTGCTTATAGAGTTGTCAAATGACATTTACTTATTTTTTATTTATTGATTTTTTTTTTTTTTTTTAATTTTAAAATATCTATTTTTTTTGTTAAGACGCCTTGCGGCGGTGAGAAATTTAAAATTAATTCATCCGTATGAATTTACAGGGTCCCTACCTAAATTTTCGTTTGGCTTTACAGGCCGAACTTCTCATCGGGCAGAAAAGGTTCCGCTCAATGTTACAATTGGTTTTTATAATTATTAAAAAAAATATGCATCGCAGTGCAATCAGAAAAAAATTTTGCACACAGTGCTATTAAAAAAAATTTGGCGCTCTTTGAAGCGCTGTCGGTTCCCTCTTGTCATTTGTTGTTGGAGATCCACCGTTGTTGTAGTGTGCGGATAGTGCACCACAATGTGAATACTATTACCGCGTTGACGTAGTGGGCGGGTTGCACACCACGTTATCCTGCTCCTGCTGCTCACTACGTTGATGATAATGTCCTCTTGTTAGTGTTGGGTTCCGGTGTTGCAATGCCTGCAAGTGCGTTCACAATGTGGTGTGAACAAGGGTCCCTCGCAGTCCTTCGGACAGATCTACTTAAATTCCGGAAGGCTTTTTGGCTGGGTAGGTTGAATATTATTAATTTTTGGTATGCATTTTATTTCATTTACTGAGTGAGCGGGTGTGGTTGGGTTTGTTTCATTAAGAAATTTGACGTAGTGGTCTAGCTCGGCTTGTAGTTTTTGAGCTTTCGACCATACTGGCGGTGGAATGTTCGTATATAATAGCCACTTTAGGTGCGCTATTCTCTTCTTTGCTTTATTTCGAACTCCGCCCCTGTTTTTACCCATCACACTCACACTCTACTCACTCAGATCATTGTTTCTCCGCTCCAGCTGTTTGTTGAAATTGTTGCGTGGTCAAAAGTTTTTTTCCTTTTGCGGAGCGTCGAATGCCGGGCGTGTTGATCTTCTCACATCCAGTGCTTGCTGATGTAAGTTGGAATTTATCACAAGCGGCTTCCTTTTTTCCTTTTCCTTCTGCTACAGCTTATAAGTGTCCTGTCACGGTCGCCATGTTGTATCACCCAGTTGAAAGATTGGTTTTCAGTTTTGAATTCACTCTTTATTGATTTGTAGGAGCAGGGAAGGTCCCGATCCGTTCGAAGTTAATTCGTCAATTATTTTGGCGATCTACATACAATGGTTTCTTAGCCTAAGTCGAGGAGCAGCGCTGCCGGCATAGCCTGCAGCGTAGCGACGCTTATATGCGTTTCCTACATATATATATATATTGTCGGTGCTGGAGTAGGGGTCCTATAGGCACACATATTAGCGGTCAGCGCTTGGCCAGCGTGAGTACTGCTGATCATGCAAATTAGGTACGTTGCCCTCAACATACGCTTGGGCTGAACTGTTTATGTACACATTGCAACAGAGTGCTACAATGTGATTGTATATTATGAATACAGTGGTTAACCGATATGTGTGCATACTACACTTTAGTGCTGGTCCACCGGTCGTTATATTTTCTCTTGTATATATATTGGTGGCGGCTTTATCTTCTTCTGTTTCTGATTCGCAGTTTTCCAATAGTGCAAACATATTTGATCTTGAGTCATTGGAGGCGTTGGTTCGATTTATTTTCGCCTGATTACTAGCCTGCTTGTGTTGTGTGCTTAGCTTTCGCTTCATTTGGAAGTAGCCCTGTTTGACAAAGTTTTTGTTGTGTTGTTGTTACTTACGGTGCAGTTGCAGTAGATATCGTGATTACTGTACTGGTAGCTAAAGAACTTGTCACCGTTTGGATTGGGGAGAGCTTGCGAGTCACGCTCTCAGTGCGTTAGGGCAAAGACACTAGAATAACAAGATGCGTAACGGCCATACATTCGTTTGGCACTATGCAGCCACTTTTTTTGTGAAGGCCAAATTTGCTCTCTTTCCGCTCGCTCACGCTGAGAGCGTAAGAAATGTAAAAATAGAATTTGCTTGCTTGTGTGAGTAAAAACAAGAGACGAGAACGCGTATATGTGTGCGTGTTGTGCTAGAAGACGATTTTCGGGCCGAAATCAATTCTGATCGAAGAAACGAATTTACATATTTGGAGTTGTGGCCAATTTCGTAGCAATATGATGAAATAAAATAAAAATTCCCTGACTATTATAATTTTAAAGTTTTTTATATTCGTTTGTTAAAATCGCCGCTCGAATTAGCTACCGTTTACATATTTATATTTTATTCTTATTTTATTTATATTATGTTATATTAATTAATTATTTGTAATATATGTAATATTCGGTACCCAGGGAACACCACGGGGAGGCCATTAGAATTGTAATGGGGTCCTATATTAATTAGGCCTTCGAGTCGTCTTGAAATATTTTAATATATAACATTAAAACATTTCCATGTTCCCCAATTAAGTTATTTTTCTAACTATTGTTTTTTTTTTATATTTTGCGTCCAGTTTTCAGTCGCCTATTATTTAAATATAAATTTTTTTATTTATGAGATAGAATGCTGAGCTTAGCTTGCTTTTTTTGTTTATCAGCTATCATCACAGTCCACTTGCAATGCTTAAAAAGCAAAACTTTTATAAGTTTGTTTAACAAATCTGTTCTATGTGCATAACATTCATTATTTTCATAAAACCATTATGAGAGGCACTACTTTCATTTGTGCACTTAATGCATTGCTCAACAATAAATTGTTTTATACACATTTGTTTTTTATTATTTTTAAAAATATTTTCGAAAACTTTAATGTGTATTTTGCAAATATTAAAAAATAAATCAGATGGTACCTTTAATTTCCCGAAGTCCGAGGCACGAAGTGCGGACACAAGCACTCAACAATCACTGCCTTATTAATTTTTCTCACGCCGCAAGCTGAATACCCTAATGACAAGTATTCTAATATAAAGTCATTTTCGAAATTTATTTTGTGATGTACATAGATTCGTCTATTACTATTTCTAAGCTTTATTTAAATAATAATAACGGTGAGGCAATGCAAAACAAGAATTTTTCGCATGGTGCCAATTGATAAAAAATAATATAGATTTACAGTCAACGAACTTCTAAGGTGAAGGGGGTATTTTGCTATTTACATAGCAACAGCCGAGATGGGTCAAAAAAAATTGGGCGCGCGCGAAGTGCATTGAATTGGCGCTCCTGGAAAATCTCGAAATTTTCCGGTCGCGCCGGCCCGACAGTGACAGGAGCGGCTGTCCCCAACGCACAAAGGTTGGGCCGCAGTAGGCTCAGCTCCAAGGGTCCAGGCATCGCCCGCCGTCGACGATCTTCAGGGCCATTGGGCAGGACAGGGTGAGAGCAGCAAACAACTTTCTCTTCACTATTTTCTCTTCCTTCCGTGTTGCTGTGGTGGCTGCCAAGTGCCAGTCACGCCAGCTGATCACGCAGTCAGCTGGGATAGCAGTGCTGGTAAACGGCAAAAGATCCCTGGTCGGCTGCCCTGGCATAGGTGGCGCTTTCTACTCAGTGCACTCACTTACAAAAGCTAGCAGCTACGGAAGTCACCAAACGATCTGTCCTCCGGGCGTAGCATACATATATGGGCGGCCAACGGTTATCCTTGGCAACATCCCATGGAATCCCGGAGACAAACCCACGAAACGAGCAGGAGAGGCAGAAGATGAGTGTAAAAAGTCAAGGAGCAGACCAATAGCCAACCAATTCTAAAATTCCTGGCTGATCCAGTATCCATGCGCGATCGAGCTTGAGGTTCATGCAGTTATCGGTGCATTAATGAAGTGGAATGTGTATGTAATAGGTTTGAAATTTAAGATTGTGACTGACTGCAACGCGTTCACTATGACGATGAAGAAGAAGGACGTTCCTTTGAGGGTAGCTAGGTTCAAGCTACCTTCAACACTTTGATTATCAAATAGAACATCGCTCAGGGACGAGAATGAGACATGTTGATGCGTTGAGTAGAGTATCATGTTTTATGCTGAGCGATACTGTTATACATCGCTTGAAACAAGCACAATTACTCGATGAATGGACGAAAGTAGTGAGAAGCCTTGTAGAAAATAAAGGGTATGAAGATTTTTATATAGAAAACCAAATTCTTTTTAAAGATCCTAATCGCGAGCTTATTGTTGTACCGTCGCAGATGGAAAATAAATAATGAACAAAACGCCAGATTTAGTTGAGAAATCTTACTTCATACCAAAACTTAAAGAAAAGGTTGTTCGTGTTGTGGACAGTTGTGTGGAGTGTATTGTATTTAATTCGAAAACTGGGAAGAAAGAAGGTTTCTTGACCCCGATTGAAAAGGGAGATACACCGTTGATGACGTATCACATTGACCATGTTGGGCCAATGGAGATGACGAGCAAGCGCTACAACCACATTTTAGCTATAGTTGACGGTTTTTCTAAATTTGTATGGTTGTATCCCACAGCTTAGCTTGCTTTTTTTGTCTATCAGCTATCATCACAGTCCACTTGCAAGCTTAAAAAGTAAAACTTTTATAGAATAGAAAAAAAAAATTTAACTGAAAACTGAATATATTGTGCATTTTAAATAATAAAAATGGTTCATTTACATACATCAAATTAATAAGTATACTAAATAATAAAAGCAAATACAAAGGAAATTATTATAACTACTGTAATTTGAAACATAAATTTTCCAAAAAGAAGACATTACATTGAGAATACGTAGTATACGTAGTTAATACGTAGTAGAAAATAAAAATTAATAAAATAAATAAAAAAATATGAAAACTGTTTATTGCAAAAGTCATATCTGTAGGCACGAAGTGCGGACACAAGCACTCTACAATCACTGCCTTATTATTCTCACGTCGCAAGCTGAATACCCTAATTACAAGTATTCTAATATAAAGTAATTTTCGAAATTTATTTTGTGATATACATAGATTCGGCTATTACTATTTCTAAGCATTATTTAAATAATAACAACATTAAGGCAATGCAAAACAAGAATTTTTCGCATGGTGCAAATTGATAAAAATTAATATAGTTTTAAAGTCAACGAACTTCTAAGGTGAAGGGAATATTTTGTCAAATTTAGAATGCATAAGCATACGTGTGCACACATACAGTTGTCTGCTATCACTGTATGCGTAGAAAAGAGCTGTTTGCTGTAGCGCTCTCCGCTCTTTCTCTCTCGAACAAAAACTCAAGAGAGCCTGGAGCCACCTCTAGAGCCACGGCCAAAAAATCGCGTGCCAAAAATTTGTATGGCCGTTACGCATCTTGTTATTCTAGTGTCTTTGGTTAGGGTACCTTTTTTTGCAGTCATAAGCATTGGTGAGCAAGACCGCGATCGTTTGCATTCTGCATTGTTCCGGTGAAAAGAGAGTCGGCGCTCGTCTTGCTCTTTTTGTCCCATGGCCGAGGGAGGAAAGCTTTAAAGAAAAACAACTGAGCAGTTCGGGGTATGAAATGAGAATGACTTTATTACAAAAGTTGTCTGTTTCCCTCAAAATGTTTTTCGTTCGGGTTCGTATTGGCGATCATCGTTTAACTTTTTTCTCGTCTCCGTTTTCATGTTTGCCGGATCGGTGTTGTTTCCCTGTGTTCGGAGAGAGGGGGCATGTTAAATCCTCCCCCCACCCAGTCCGAAGAGAAGGCCGTAAGGGGAAATGGCCTGATCGGAGAAAGGTGATTAGGCGACGTGTTGTTGGTGTATGCCACGAACTCCGACGATATTTTGAACTTAACAATTTTTTAGAAATGGATATCTTAATGTTAAACATGTGTGTTTATAAACATCTAATGCTAAAGTTACATTTTGTTTACTTATTATCTATCTTATATTATTATTTGTTTCCTCTGAAATAACAGTTTAGGGATAATATTTAGATTACTGGCTAATGGCTATCGACTATCAGTGACGCGCATGAATGGATTAACGACGGACGTGTTTTCGTTGCGCTCGTGTACAGATTGCGAAGAACTTGGTTTTCCGTGTTTGGAAAGTAATAAAATCGGTGAATTAGTGCTCCGCGAAAGTCGTGTGCTAATTTTCGTGTTATAAACAAGCGTTATAAACAAGCGGTTTGGAAGTAATTAACAATTAATTGTTGGGAATTTTCCACTCAGCACGTGCTGAAGGCGAGCTTACGAGTAAGTTTTTCGAGTAAGCTTTTTGACCAGGTGTCAGAAAGCTTATTGGTGGGAGTCACTGCTAAGGTTTGTGTCTAGGGAGAGTTTTAGTGCTACCAGACTCTACCGATAGGTGGAGCTCGAGTTCCAGAGCAACTACCTTTTGTCAGCGAGTAAACGAGCATACGGTTGCTGGCGTCGACGGTAGGTGGAGCCACCATCGTATTTATGCCGATGGAGAGCGACAGCAGCGCGAGTGCCTTGAGCGGAAGTAGTGCCTCGAGGAAGTCCAGACGAGGCAGGCGCAGAAGCCATCTGGCATCTAAGAGCTCGGCGCCAACGCAGGCGAAATTGGTTGCCCTGGCATCGAATGGAGTGCCAGAACCCGTTGGGGTACTGGAGGAGCCGTTTTCGTCGCTGGAGGACGCCCGGGCGGCTACGGAGAACGCTGCCATTGATGCTGCCCCCCCCCACGCTGCTGCCACCGCTGCTGATCCTACTGCTGCCCCTGCTGCCGACCACACTGCTGCCTCCGCCGTCTTCACTGCTGCTAAAATTGTTGCCACCACTGCCACTGCCGCCACCGCTGCCGCCCGTGCTGGGCAAGCAGCCATGATGGCAGAGCTGTCGGCCACACAGCGCATGGTGAGAAGCAGCTTCCGCAGACTAGGAGAAGTGGACACGGAAGAGCTCTCGTATGCTATCAGCCGCTACGATGAGCTGGTGTTGGCGTTAATGCTCCGGTGCGGAGAGCTGGAGACGCGGCTTGCTATGCCGCCACCGCCGCCGCCGTCGTTGAATCCGTTGAAAAATACGGCCGCCAATGCTCCCCAGATGCAGCAGGTTGCACCCATCGCTGCCCCGCGGACCACCAAGGTCCGCGAGACGTGGTCAGCGGTGGTGAAGTGCGACGACCCTGCGCTATCGGGGAAAGACATAGCGGAAAAGGTGCGAACGATGGTTGCACCCTCTCTCGGAGGGTGGGTGTACTCTCAGAGTACACGAGGTCCGTGAGCTCCGTCGAGGTGGTGGTGCGATCATTCGCACTCCTTCGGTGGGAGAGCTGCAGAAGGTGGTCGCTTCAAAAAGATTCGCCGAGGTTGGACTAAATGTGGCACGGAATGCGGCCGAGAAGCCGAAGGTCGTCGTCTATGACGTCGACACAGCTATCGGCCCTGAGGAGTTTATGAAGGAGCTCCACGAAAACAACTTCGACAGCGAAATGAATCTGTCCCAGTTCAAGAAGTCAGTGCACCTGGTGACCAAGGCGTGGTCGGTAGCTGACGGCGCCACAGTAAATGTGACGCTGGAGGTAGACGACCGGGCGATGGCGAAGCTTGATGTAGGTCGTGTCTACATCAAGTGGTTCTCATTCCGATGCCGATCACAGGTCCGCACATACGCCTGCCACAGATGTGTGGGTTTCGACCACAAGGTCAGCGAATGCCGGCAGAAGGATAGTGTCTGCCGCCAGTGCGGGCAACAAGGCCACACTGCGGCAAAGTGCCAAAACCCGGTGGACTGCCGGAAGTGCCGCCACAGAGGGCAACCCTCGGGGCATTACATGCTCTCGAGCGTTTGCCCGATATACGGGGCGTTGCTGGCGAGGGTGCAAGCTAGACACTAATGTTTAGCTTCATCCAAGCGAACTGTGGCCGAGGCCGAGCTGTGACCATCGAGCTCGGAGCCCGACTCAGGAGATCGGAGTCTATGTTCGCGCTGGTGCAGGAGCCGTATCTCGGCGGGGACGGAATGGATGTGCTGCCTGAAGGAATGAGAATTTTCATCGATCGGCGAGGGAAGGCAGCCATCCTAGTAGATCACCAGGAAGCCATCTGTATGCCAGTGGAGACCCTCACCACAGATTATGGCGTATGTCTGGTCGTGAAAGGGAGTTTTGGCTCAATCTTCCTTTGCGCCGCATACTGCCAGTATGATGCACCTCTGGAACCGTACATCCGGTACATGGATGCGGTCCTGCTGCTGGCCAGCAGAACCCCCGCAATCCTGGGCCTCGACGCGAATGCAGTGTCCCCCATGTGGCTTAGCAAACTCTCTCGTCATGCCGAGGGGCAAGCTAACTACAGACGGGGTGAGCTGCTGTCAGAGTGGATGCTGGAGGCAAGAGTCGCCGCCCTAAACCAGTCAAAGAAGGTGTACACGTTCGATAATTACAGAGCTACAAGCGATATCGGCGTGACAATCGTCAATGAGGCAGCATCTATGTAGGGCCACATATGAGTGGAGAGTGGACGAGTGGGAATTGAGTGACCAGAACATCATTACTGTTGTGGCCGAACCAACTACCGCGCGCGCAGTTGAGAGCATAGCTCCTGTGCCGTCCTGGAACTTCTCCAATGCACGTTGGCGATTGTTCAAGGAGGAAATGGTGAGTAGAGCAGCCGAACTTCCGGAAAACTTCTCAGAGTCGCCGTTGGACCAGCAAGTTTCGACCCTGCGCAGTATAGTACATAATGTATCTGATATTGCGCTGGGAAGAAAGTCAATCCGATTGCCCAACAGGAGAACACTTTGTTGGACTGCCGACCTCTGTGATGCAAGGCGCGAAGTCCGGAGACTTCGTCGCCTACTCCAAAATGGAAGGCGTCATGATGATGATGCCGCTATAGAGCGTGTAGTGGTCGACCTGAGGCGGGCCTCAGCCAACTACAAGAAGCTCATTTGGAGGGCGTCTCCGACGACCCATGGGGGCGCGTCTACAAGATTTGCCGAGGCCGCAGGAAGTGCAGGGAGATTGGGTGCCTCCGCGTGAATGGCGAGATGATCACCGATTGGGGTGACTGTGCACGAGTGCTCCTCCGCAATTTCTTCCCAGTTGCGGAGTCCGAAGCACCGACTGCCATCGCGGAGGAAGTCCCACCGGCCCTCGAAGTATTCGAGGTTGATGCATGTGTTGCCCGGTTGAAGAGCAGGCGCTCTCCCGGCTTGGACGGCATTAATGGCACTATCTGCAAGGCAGTCTGGCGCGCCATACCCGAGCACCTTGCATCGTTGTTTTCCCGATGCATCCGATTAGGATACTTTCCCGCTGAGTGGAAGTGCCCACGAGTTGTCTCGCTGCTCAAAGGGCCAGATAAGGACAAATGTGAGCCCTCCTCATATAGAGGAATATGCTTGCTACCAGTCTTTGGAAAGGTGCTCGAGGCCATCATGGTGAATCGTGTGAGAGAAGTTCTTCCGGAAGGCTGCAGATGGCAGTTTGGATTTCGCCAAGGACGATGTGTGGAGGATGCTTGGAGGCACGTGAAGAGCAGTGTTTGTGCCAGCCCGGCGCAATACGTGCTCGGCACATTCGTGGACTTCAAAGGAGCATTCGACAACGTCGAATGGAGTGCTGCACTCCGCCGACTAGCCGACTTGGGATGCCGGGAGATGGGCTTGTGGCAGAGCTTTTTCTCCGGCCGAAGAGCAGTGATCCGAAGCAGTTCCGGTACTGTGGATGTACCGGTAACTAGAGGCTGCCCGCAGGGGTCAATCAGTGGCCCATTTATCTGGGACATACTGATGGATGTACTGCTTCAGCGTCTCCAGCCGTATTGCCAGCTGAGTGCATACGCGGATGACTTGCGTAGCTGTCGGTACCTTGGCATCACGGTCAGTGAAGGAATGAAATTCCTCATGCACATAATTTCGCTTCGCCAGCGGATGACCGGAGTCGTTGGAGCATTGGCGCGTGCCGACTGGGGCTTCAGTCCTCGAGCCAGGCGGACCATATATGACGGACTCATGGCACCTTGTGTGCTGTTTGGTGCCCCGGTATGGTATGACACCGCTGAACAGGTAGCCGCCCGGAGACGACTAGCCTCCTGCCAGAGGCTAATCCTGCTTGGATGCCTTTCGGTATGCCGAACAGTGTCCACAGTGGCACTGCAGGTACTTGGCGGAGCTCCCCCGCTTGACTTGGCTGCTAAGTTTTTAGCGGTCAAGTACAAGCTGAAGCGTGGATACCCGCTGGAGGAGAACGACTGGCTATACGGCGAGGACACTACGTGTCTAAGCTGGAAGCAGAGGAAGACTCGCCTAGAGGAGTGCTTGCTGCAGAATTGGCAAAACAGATGGGATGACGACAGCGAACCAGGACGGGTGACGCACAAGTTCATCCCATACGTCACTCTCGCCTATCGAGATCCAAGCTTTGGATTCTCGATGAGGACGTCTTACCTGCTGACAGGTCACGGGTCGTTTAACGCATTTTTGCAAGGGAGAGCCCTCAGCGATACCACTGCTTGCGCTTGTGGTGATCCATATGAGGACTGGATGCACATATTGTGCGCTTGTCCTCTATATGCAGATTTGCGAAACCTCGATGGACTTGGAGTGCAGCGCCTTGGCGGAAACTGGACCTTAGATAGAATCCTGGAAGATCAGCAGAGGACTCAACGGCTGGCAGCGTTTGCGGACGAGGTGTTCCGTAGGAGGAGGGGTATTTAGCCCAAAACTTCGCCGTGTGGTTAGCGGGCGAGAATACTTCCACAGCCCGCTATTGCTTGTCGTAAGAGGCGACTAATATAGCGACAGGTTCCTCTAACCATGCTTGTCGGAGCAAAAGGAGGAGGCCCACCGAGCCTCTCTTTCGGTACCACGGGTTGTGCTGCTCCAAGACTGCACATTGAGGTAGGCCCCCTGGTGGGAGTATCGTGGTGGCTGTGGTTGATACCCATATCGCGGGTAGAGCCTTCGTGTTCGACGTTTGAGTTACGGTGCTAGTTGCGCAAAACTCGGGTGCTGTGACCCAGAGATCAGTAGAGATTTTAGGTAGATCTCGCTCCTCAGCAAGGGGGAGTGCTTGCCCGGCAAGCAAGTACTCGAATTGCTACCGGGGTGGTCGCTATGTACATAGCTATAGCTTCCAGTCCGGGACGTTTGTCTGGCGTATCCAGACTCATGCACCATGTTGATACATGCACCACTTGTGGGTGTTCAGGGTGTCGTGGTTGTAATCCCTTCAGTGTGGAACACGCCACGTAAAACAAGTTCGGAGAGGTCCGAAAGTCACTGACTGCTAAAGTCTCATGTTCTCCTTATATCGAATCTAACAAGTTCAGAGCGTCTTTGAAACTCTGTAGGTTTTCGCTTTGCCGTCGTACTAAAATAAAGAGACGAGGCTGTTTTTAGGAAATCTACTACTGATTGTGCCATCTTGGTTACTATTTTACTTTCTGTTGGCCTATTTCTTTCCTCAGCAATTACGTCTAGTAATAGTTCAGCTGGGAAATTTAGTGTATTTGGAACAAGTACTTGTAACTTGTGCCTTTGTGACACATATAATATGTTCTCTTTTAATCGAGATATTATATCTTTTACTTGTGTCTGTTGTAGCGAAGAAAATTTCGTATTGTGGTCAAGTATTATGACACGAACCTCGTTATATTTTCCTAATAGTGTCTCTAAATGTTTTATCTTTGTATCGTTACTTATCGGTGCACTCTTATTGAGGCACTTAAACGATCTATCAAAGTCTTTCGGCAGTTTCTTGATTTTAGCTATTAGCCAATCCATCAAGTTAGGAACTGGGGTGTTAATAAAAAGATTTATTTAATAAATTTAATAAAAAGATTTATTTAATTATATTTTATATTTCATTTTATATTTTTATATTTATTTATATGTTCATAACTAGGCTTTTTTTTCTCTTTCCTTTTTGAAGCTTTTGACATGGCAGTTTTATTCTTGCTTACTTGGGTTAAATTTGTTTTTTTTTTTTTGCTTTATTTATTGCCTTTCAGCTATCAAACCCTGTCCAAGTCATTAGCTCTGCTTACATATCTTTTCTTAAGGCATTTACTATGCATTTTGTATATTTTATAACATGTATTTATTAACATAATTATTGTTATAATAATTAAACAAATTATTATGTAATCCAGGTTTAAAGGAACAACTTCGACCTTGTTGATTACATTGGCAGTGGAGTCCACTGACTTAACATCTACTAGACCCATCTTTTAAAAGAGTTTTTCTCCTAATACAGTATTTTTTGAATATATTGGGTCTGGGTAAAATTTGCTTATAGAGTTGTCAAATGACATTTACTTATTTTTTATTTATAGATTTTGTTTTTTTTTTTAATTTTAAAATATATTGTAATAATTGTAATGCATTTTTGTGTTCTTTATATTACTTTTATTGAAATAGAGATTCAGTATGATATCAGTAAAATTGTAACTTCTGTTAAGACTCATTAATATTCAATTAGGACATGTTGAAGGCTCTTTGACGACTCTTTTACGACTGCTTTGTACTTGGTCTTGAAGAGTCCAAGCTAGCCAAATGCAATCCGTCTGCGCCGGCAGAGACGTTGCTTTGCTCTTATGTACTTAACTTTGGCAGCGAGAGCGCCGCTGTCTAAGAGAGTCATGTGCACATAAAGATCGAGCAGTCGCGCATGCTAATTATGCTGACTCTGCACTTCTGGTCTGAATAGCATTCTTGTGTGGTCAGATTGCTGAGCACTCAAGATATGCCTGGGAACTGAAAAGTCTTACATAAACATTGTTGCAAAAGTGCTACAATGTGATTGTTCCCAATGTTCTGATTTGATACAGTGCTTATTCGATATGTGTGCACATTACATCTCCCTCCTTTTGGAAAATAACGTAATTTTATGAAGTTATTTTATAATTAAAAATTTTTTATATATATATATATATTTTTTTTTTTTTTTTTTTAGGAAGTAATTTTAATGTTAAGGAAATTTAAGGAACATTCTGTACAAACATACGTGTTCTTGGGGTTTTTTTTTTGTGTTTTTTTTTTTTTCAAATTTTTAGTTTATAATCGTTCAACCATCAAAGATGATAAAAGAAAAATGTTTTCTTACATTCAATGCACTTATGTGGGGTTAACTCTTTTCTCTATATATATATATTTTTTTTTTTTTTTGCTGGTGGCCACCATATTATTTATTTTTTTTTTTTTTTTTTTTTTTTTAAGAACTAAACAATTTTAACCTATCCTTATGTACCGTTTGTGGTTTTTTCTTATCATTTGATATTACTATATTATCCCTTTCTTCAATCTTTACTACCGTATATGGTCCAGTATATTTGAAATCTAATTTATGTCCGGTTTCGTTTTTTAATAACACCTTATCTCCTATTGATATACTTATATCGTTTAATTTTAAGTCATATAATTCTTTATTCTTTTTCTTCTGTTCTTCGAGCATAATTCTTGCTCTGTTATATGCTTCTTCTAACCTATATTTACTTTCTTTAGCATAGTCTTCTATATTATAAATGGGTTCTATTCTATCCGTGCTATTAAAATGCTTTGGTAAATTGCATGTTTTACCAAAAATCAACTCATATGGACAATAATTATGTGCCATAGAGGGTGTAGTATTAAAACAAAATTCGAAATATTTTATCCATACGTCCCAGTCAGTTTTATCAACCGATATGTATGACCGGATGTATTCGTTAAAAGTTCTATGACTTCTTTCCACTGTTCCTACCGTCTGATGATGGTGTGCTGAAGAAGTTATATTTTCTACTTTCAGGTATTTGCATAAGTCTTTGATAATTGAATTTCTGTATTCAGTTCCCATGTCCGAAATGAACGTCTTCATTGGACCGAACTTTAGTACAAAAGATTCAAATATTGCTTTCGCTACTGTATTTGCGCTTTTATTTGCGATTGGAATGGTTACCAAATATTTTGTCAGGTCGCATATAAGTGTAACAGCATATTCATTACCGTTTTCTGACTTTGGTAGTGGACCTATCGTATCCACTATGACTCTGTCAAATGCGCTTATTGGTGTCTCTGTAATTGATAAAGGAGTTTTTGTGTGTTTCATAATTTTAGCTTTTTGGCATTTTGGACATTTCCGTATGTACTCTGTTATTTCCCGAGTCATACCTTTCCAAAAGTAATGTCTTTTAATCCTGGCCAGGGTTTTTGTAATGCCTGCGTGTCCTCCTTGTGTTGGATCGTCGTGGTGTGTAGACAGGATTGCTTCTTTTTCTTTCTTCGTATTCACTAAGGTCACCGGGTTGAGTAGCGCTACTCTTAATAGTTTTAATGTTTTATTGCCCATTTTCTTAAATGTATCTATTGAAATGTTATCAAAGATATTTTCCCACGGTGCCATTTTAAGTTGATTGATATTATGCATACCGGCCTGCTTTTCAAGCCTGTGGAAAAATTGACCTAAGTCGAGAGTTCCATTAATATACAAATCTTCAACGTTGTATCTTGCAGTAATTTTTTTTTCATGTTTAAAAAAACATATCATATTATTTACATGCAATGTCACTACTTTGCGTACTTCGTCATTATTAATGACTCCGTATACTTTGGGCTTAGAAGCTTCTTGAGTAGTTTGCTTAGGCAATTCTACTTTATCATTTTTATTTCCTTTTCCTGCGCAGGATTCCTGTCTACTTTGATTTCTTGTAGTGACTTTAAGTAC
This sequence comes from Drosophila sechellia, assembly GCF_004382195.2. Lineage (NCBI taxonomy): Eukaryota > Metazoa > Arthropoda > Insecta > Diptera > Drosophilidae > Drosophila > Drosophila sechellia. The sequence continues at coordinate 1,299,379 of NC_045950.1, read as the reverse complement.
TTGGTTGGATATATTTTTTAGTTGGTCGATGGTTATTCTGGATAACGCATCTGCTACGTAATTGTCTTTTCCCTTAAGATATTCCACAGTAAATTCATATTCTTCTAAATCAAGCCTTATTCTGGTCAGTTTTGAGCTTGGATTAACCATCGAGAACAAGTATGTTAACGGTCTGTGATCTGTTTTGACGGTGAAGTGTCTACCATATATATATGGTTTGAAATGATTTATCGCCCAATGTATTGCTGACAACTCTTGCTCTGTTGTTGACTTGTTGCTCTCACCCTTAGTGAAGCTACGGGATGCATAAGCTACTGGCAAATGGATACCATTATAGTTCTGGGTCAATACCGCTCCGCATGCCTCTTTGCTTGCATCAGTTATAATACAGAACTCTTTGCTAAAGTCGGGGTATTTCAGCAAAGTTGGATTCATTAGTTGTTTTTTCAGGTGTTCGAAGGCATGCTGGCAATCAGCTGTCCATTCGAACTTTACATTTTTCTTACATAATCTTGTTATGTGACGGGAATAATCTGCAAAATTTTGTATAAAACGTCTATAATAGTTACAAAATGATACGAATCTTCTGGCACTGTCTGCGTCAGTAGGAACTGGATATCTCTGTATAGCATCATATTTAGTATCGTCAGGCAATATGCCTTTATCAGTACATTTGTGTCCAAGAAAAGTGACTTCACTCATGAAAAATGAGCACTTATCTGGATGCAGTTTGAGGTTGTTTTTCCTGCATAGTTCAAAAACATTTGTAAGATTCTTGGTCATGTGTTTTTCAGAACAGCCTATGACAATTAAGTCATCCATGTACAGAAATGCTTGAGATGGTTCCAGACCTGTAAATGCCATTGTCATCATTCGTTGAAAGGAATTTGGAGCTATTTTTAATCCGTATGGTAGTCGCGTGAAGCGATAAGAGCCACTGCTCGTAGAAAAGGATGTTATATTTCGAGAATCTTCTTCTAACTCTATTTGATGGAATCCCGACATAAGATCCAGGCACGAGAAATATTTTGCTCGGCCTAATTGATCAAGTATGTCATCTATTCTTGGCAAGGGGAACTTGTCAGCTAACAACTTTTTATTTATTTGGCGATAGTCTATCACTAAACGCCATTTTTTTTCTTTTGAATCCGGTAAGGATTTCTTTGGAACTAGCAATAATGGGCTATTGTATTCAGATACAGCTGGTTCTACTATCTTGTCTTTTATTAATTTAGTTACCTGTCTCGATATTTCGGCTTGTTGTGAATGGGGTGTTCTATAGTTCTTAATATAGCTTGGTTCATCATCTCTCAATCTTATCTTTTGTTTGTAAAATTTATTTGTAGTTATTGGCTCTGTCTCCAATCCAAAAATATCAGTATATTGTGAACACAGTTCAGTCAACATTTTCTTATGTGCAGATGGAAAGTTTTTCTTTAATCTGCTTAAAATTGATTCGGCTCTTATGGAGTCGTTTAGGTCTGCTATTTTGTAGTTAGTTAATGGTTCAAAATTGATTTTGTTTACATTTAAAATTTTATTGCTGTTAGTTGTGTTTAGTATTCGGATGTACGTGTTTTTTGAATCTGATATCGAATTTCCGACAAATACACCATCTTCTATTTCCTGATTGGGTATTAGAATTTGGTTATCCACCGAACTTACGGTAATTTGCCTGATAACCTCACAACGAGATGGTATGGTTATCTCAGTGTTATCGATATTATGAAAAATTGGTATTTGTATCGCTTGTTTAATATTGTTTGGTCTTAGAATGAAAAAATCACTTTCTGTAGTAAAATCTAATTGGCAATTGAATGTTTTTATGAAGTCGATTCCAACTATTCCGTCACCAGGGATCGGAAAATTGTCGTCCACAACATGAAAATTGTGCGGTACTATATAGTTACCGGTTCTCATCTCGAGAAGTGTTAAACCTATTGAATTTATTGAACCCTTTCCAATTCCTGTAATTTGTGTTATATTATTATGATCAAGATTCAAAAGTTCATCTGAGTTTTCTTTAATGACTGATATATCGGCGCCTGTGTCTACTAGAAATGTAAGTATCTTATTTGTGTGTTCATTTTTTACTTTAATGAAAATATTTAGATTAAGATTGATGGTATGAACCTTTTGTTTTACTGTTCTTGATGCCCTAAGGGAGCCTGCTGGTTTTCCGACGTGCCTTGTGCATGTCTGACATTACCATTTTGGCTATAACTTGAAAAATTGCGGTTTTGGTTGTTATAGTTACCACCGCCTCTGTTCTGGTAGTTATATTCTCTATATCCTCCTCGTCCTCTGCCATTGCTATTGTTATAATTATTAAAGTTGTTGTATTGGCCGGTGTTCTGGTTATAATTATTTCTATTATTACCACCTCGACCATTTCCTCGTCCTTGGTAGTTACCTCTGGTGTAACTTCCTTGTCCTCTCTTGTAAAACAAAACGGAACTTGCACTTCCTGTCATCTCAGTGCTGCAATGGATGTATTTACTTATTGCTTCGTCCATTGTCTTAAATGTTCCTGCCTCTAGGATTGTTTTCAGTTTTCCATGATCGCAATTCTTTGTCATTGTATTGATTGCTTCCTTTGTGCTAAATTTGATAGCATGTTCTGGTTGCAATCCTTCATCTATATATGAAGATTCAAGAGACTTGCGTAGGTTTTCAATTTCATTTGTAAATTGTGTGGCTGTTTTACCTTTTTGGTAAACATTTGCCATTTTTGCTCTTACTACGTCCGTTGTTTCTCCTACGACCACTTCTTCTAATTTCCTGATTATGGCATCAATTGTAACTTCATTCTGTACTCTATAGAGTGTTGTTCCGATTATTTTTGATTTAATCACTTCAATGGCAATAGCTTCATGTGGTCCCTTAGTCAGGTTAACCAACTTGATTGCCGTGATAAATCTACGCAAATTGATCTTTTTACCGTCAAATTCCGGAATCGCCGTTGAAATGTCTTTTATGTATGCCCTCTGGGCAGCTGCTTCGTCCACCATGATGACAGATTTTGTTTCTGTTTCTTCTATGTCTGACTCAGCCAATTCTTCCTCCGTCAATTCAGCTAGTGTTAGTATAGCTGGAATTGTTAAGTTGTTTAAATCTTCGTCTTCTATTTCTGTTTCTGTTTGTTCGTCCGATTCTATTTTTACTGGCGAATTTAAAATGGTTGGTATTGATATATCCAAACCAAGTTTCAATTTTACAGATAACAAGTTCGATCTAAGTTTTATGAGAACTTTCGATACCTGAGACCAATGATCTGGATTTAGTCTTTCCTTGTTATCATACACTAGTATTCGTGCTTCGTTGAAGGAATTTACCAGAATATTTGCATGTTTCTTTATTGTCGGTCCTAAAATAGGTCTATTTTGTGACAAACATTTATGAGATTTTTCAAATTCGTTTCTTATTCTTGTTATGTTTTTACATAACTCGTTCCATTCCATACTATTTTATATATTCCTACTTGTTAGTATATATTTATATACTCATTCTTTAAAATATATTTTTTTTTCTTTTTTTTTTTTTGATAATATATATATTGTTTTTTTTTTTTTGTAAACCTAAAATTTATTTTTTTTTTTTAAACCCTGTCTAGATTATTCGCCCTACTCATATATCTTCTTTTTAATATTTTGTTGTGTTTTATGTACAACGTCAGAAGGAACTGGGCCACACTTGTAATTGTCAAAATTAGGAGTAAAACCCACAGTGCTTGAATATCTTCTGTGTGATCTACAATTTTGACGTTGTTCACGACATTAGCCGTGTTGTCTTTGGTCTGACTATCGTCAGATCCGAACCAACCCATAGTTGTTAATTGAACGATTATTATTATTTATTTTTATTTATTAAATTTTGATTAAAAATTGTATATTGCTATAATTTCTTCCTACACGTATGTCTGTCCAAGAAAAAGTTAGTTAGAGGGCATGTGTACGGTTTACAATGTTTTACTCTATATAATTCAATACCGTACACATGTTTTTAGTAAAAGCCTAACAGAGATTAGTATTTTTCAAGCAGCGTTTTCACGCATCGGCTTGAGGTATGTATTTTTAATATTAAGGCAGATTGGGGCATTGGTATTAAATACAGCCTCAACTGCGTTATTGCGCACCACTGCACAATTTGGCTTCAATCGCTTCCAGATTTTTGGCTTGGTTAGTTTTCTCTTCCTCCGTAGTTGCCGTCTTTATTAGGTCCTTTATTAATCTCCGTTGTTGAAGAAGCTTGATCCTTTTGCCGCTTCTTTTCTTCTTTATTTTTGGTTTCGGCTGTCTTCTTGCCCTATACTCAGCTATTGTGAGTGGGCGTGGTCCATCGTTTGGACACACCTCTAGTGCCTCTTGTAGAGTAGGTGCGTCCCTTTGCTCGATAGGAGCAGAGTCCTCCAGTTTGCGGCTTCTGTTGTCGTCTGGGTTTGATCAATTGTCACAATTTTATTTTTTAATGGTCACTGTTCGCATTTTAACTTTTATATATTTCTTTTTATTATTGTTTTACAGGCTTAAGTGACCATGTCACGGCCGCCATGTAATAATTGTAATGCATTTTTGTGTTCTTTATATTACTTTTATTGAAATAGAGATTCAGTATGATATCAGTAAAATTGTAACTTCTGTTAAGACTCATTAATATTCAATTAGGACATGTTGAAGGCTCTTTGACGACTCTTTTACGACTGCCTTGTACTTGGTCTTGAAGAGTCCAAGCTAGCCAAATGCAATCCGTCTGCGCCGGCAGAGACGTTGCTTTGCTCTTATGTACTTAACTTTGGCAGCGAGAGCGCCGCTGTCTAAGAGAGTCATGTGCACATAAAGATCGAGCAGTCGCGCATGCTAATTATGCTGACTCTGCACTTCTGGTCTGAATAGCATTCTTGTGTGGTCAGATTGCTGAGCACTCAAGATATGCCTGGGAACTGAAAAGTCTTACATAAACATTGTTGCAAAAGTGCTACAATGTGATTGTTCCCAATGTTCTGATTTGATACAGTGCTTATTCGATATGTGTGCACATTACATCTCCCTCCTTTTGGAAAATAACGTAATTTTATGAAGTTATTTTATAATTAAAAATTTTTTATATATATATATATTTTTTTTTTTTTTTTTTTTTTTTTTTTTTTTTTTTTTTTTTTTAGGAAGTAATTTTAATGTTAAGGAAATTTAAGGAACATTCTGTACAAACATACGTGTTCTTGGGGTTTTTTTTTTTTTGTGTTTTTTTTTTTTTTCAAATTTTTAGTTTATAATCGTTCAACCATCAAAGATGATAAAAGAAAAATGTTTTCTTACATTCAATGCACTTATGTGGGGTTAACTCTTTTCTCTATATATATATATTTTTTTTTTTTTTTGCTGGTGGCCACCATATTATTTATTTTTTTTTTTTTTTTTTTTTTTTTTTTTAAAAACTAAACAATTTTAACCTATCCTTATGTACCGTTTGTGGTTTTTTCTTATCATTTGATATTACTATATTATCCCTTTCTTCAATCTTTACTACCGTATATGGTCCAGTATATTTGAAATCTAATTTATGTCCGGTTTCGTTTTTTAATAACACCTTATCTCCTATTGATATACTTATATCGTTTAATTTTAAGTCATATAATTCTTTATTCTTTTTCTTCTGTTCTTCGAGCATAATTCTTGCTCTGTTATATGCTTCTTCTAACCTATATTTACTTTCTTTAGCATAGTCTTCTATATTATAAATGGGTTCTATTCTATCCGTGCTATTAAAATGCTTTGGTAAATTGCATGTTTTACCAAAAATCAACTCATATGGACAATAATTATGTGCCATAGAGGGTGTAGTATTAAAACAAAATTCGAAATATTTTATCCATACGTCCCAGTCAGTTTTATCAACCGATATGTATGACCGGATGTATTCGTTAAAAGTTCTATGACTTCTTTCCACTGTTCCTACCGTCTGATGATGGTGTGCTGAAGAAGTTATATTTTCTACTTTCAGGTATTTGCATAAGTCTTTGATAATTGAATTTCTGTATTCAGTTCCCATGTCCGAAATGAACGTCTTCATTGGACCGAACTTTAGTACAAAAGATTCAAATATTGCTTTCGCTACTGTATTTGCGCTTTTATTTGCGATTGGAATGGTTACCAAATATTTTGTCAGGTCGCATATAAGTGTAACAGCATATTCATTACCGTTTTCTGACTTTGGTAGTGGACCTATCGTATCCACTATGACTCTGTCAAATGCGCTTATTGGTGTCTCTGTAATTGATAAAGGAGTTTTTGTGTGTTTCATAATTTTAGCTTTTTGGCATTTTGGACATTTCCGTATGTACTCTGTTATTTCCCGAGTCATACCTTTCCAAAAGTAATGTCTTTTAATCCTGGCCAGGGTTTTTGTAATGCCTGCGTGTCCTCCTTGTGTTGGATCGTCGTGGTGTGTAGACAGGATTGCTTCTTTTTCTTTCTTTGTATTCACTAAGGTCACCGGGTTGAGTAGCGCTACTCTTAATAGTTTTAATGTTTTATTGCCCATTTTCTTAAATGTATCTATTGAAATGTTATCAAAGATATTTTCCCACGGTGCCATTTTAAGTTGATTGATATTATGCATACCGGCCTGCTTTTCAAGCCTGTGGAAAAATTGACCTAAGTCGAGAGTTCCATTAATATACAAATCTTCAACGTTGTATCTTGCAGTAATTTTTTTTCCATGTTTAAAAAAACATATCATATTATTTACATGCAATGTCACTACTTTGCGTACTTCGTCATTATTAATGACTCCGTATACTTTGGGCTTAGAAGCTTCTTGAGTAGTTTGCTTAGGCAATTCTACTTTATCATTTTTATTTCCTTTTCCTGCGCAGGATTCCTGTCTACTTTGATTTCTTGTAGTGACTTTAAGTACTTGTTTGGATATATTTTTTAGTTGGTCGATGGTTATTCTGGATAACGCATCTGCTACGTAATTGTCTTTTCCCTTAAGATATTCCACAGTAAATTCATATTCTTCTAAATCAAGCCTTATTCTGGTCAGTTTTGAGCTTGGATTAACCATCGAGAACAAGTATGTTAACGGTCTGTGATCTGTTTTGACGGTGAAGTGTCTACCATATATATATGGTTTGAAATGATTTATCGCCCAATGTATTGCTGACAACTCTTGCTCTGTTGTTGACTTGTTGCTCTCACCCTTAGTGAAGCTACGGGATGCATAAGCTACTGGCAAATGGATACCATTATAGTTCTGGGTCAATACCGCTCCGCATGCCTCTTTGCTTGCATCAGTTATAATACAGAACTCTTTGCTAAAGTCGGGGTATTTCAGCAAAGTTGGATTCATTAGTTGTTTTTTCAGGTGTTCGAAGGCATGCTGGCAATCAGCTGTCCATTCGAACTTTACATTTTTCTTACATAATCTTGTTATGTGACGGGAATAATCTGCAAAATTTTGTATAAAACGTCTATAATAGTTACAAAATGATACGAATCTTCTGGCACTGTCTGCGTCAGTAGGAACTGGATATCTCTGTATAGCATCATATTTAGTATCGTCAGGCAATATGCCTTTATCAGTACATTTGTGTCCAAGAAAAGTGACTTCACTCATGAAAAATGAGCACTTATCTGGATGCAGTTTGAGGTTGTTTTTCCTGCATAGTTCAAAAACATTTGTAAGATTCTTGGTCATGTGTTTTTCAGAACAGCCTATGACAATTAAGTCATCCATGTACAGAAATGCTTGAGATGGTTCCAGACCTGTAAATGCCATTGTCATCATTCGTTGAAAGGAATTTGGAGCTATTTTTAATCCGTATGGTAGTCGCGTGAAGCGATAAGAGCCACTGCTCGTAGAAAAGGATGTTATATTTCGAGAATCTTCTTCTAACTCTATTTGATGGAATCCCGACATAAGATCCAGGCACGAGAAATATTTTGCTCGGCCTAATTGATCAAGTATGTCATCTATTCTTGGCAAGGGGAACTTGTCAGCTAACAACTTTTTATTTATTTGGCGATAGTCTATCACTAAACGCCATTTTTTTTCTTTTGAATCCGGTAAGGATTTCTTTGGAACTAGCAATAATGGGCTATTGTATTCAGATACAGCTGGTTCTACTATCTTGTCTTTTATTAATTTAGTTACCTGTCTCGATATTTCGGCTTGTTGTGAATGGGGTGTTCTATAGTTCTTAATATAGCTTGGTTCATCATCTCTCAATCTTATCTTTTGTTTGTAAAATTTATTTGTAGTTATTGGCTCTGTCTCCAATCCAAAAATATCAGTATATTGTGAACACAGTTCAGTCAACATTTTCTTATGTGCAGATGGAAAGTTTTTCTTTAATCTGCTTAAAATTGATTCGGCTCTTATGGAGTCGTTTAGGTCTGCTATTTTGTAGTTAGTTAATGGTTCAAAATTGATTTTGTTTACATTTAAAATTTTATTGCTGTTAGTTGTGTTTAGTATTCGGATGTACGTGTTTTTTGAATCTGATATCGAATTTCCGACAAATACACCATCTTCTATTTCCTGATTGGGTATTAGAATTTGGTTATCCACCGAACTTACGGTAATTTGCCTGATAACCTCACAACGAGATGGTATGGTTATCTCAGTGTTATCGATATTATGAAAAATTGGTATTTGTATCGCTTGTTTAATATTGTTTGGTCTTAGAATGAAAAAATCACTTTCTGTAGTAAAATCTAATTGGCAATTGAATGTTTTTATGAAGTCGATTCCAACTATTCCGTCACCAGGGATCGGAAAATTGTCGTCCACAACATGAAAATTGTGCGGTACTATATAGTTACCGGTTCTCATCTCGAGAAGTGTTAAACCTATTGAATTTATTGAACCCTTTCCAATTCCTGTAATTTGTGTTATATTATTATGATCAAGATTCAAAAGTTCATCTGAGTTTTCTTTAATGACTGATATATCGGCGCCTGTGTCTACTAGAAATGTAAGTATCTTATTTGTGTGTTCATTTTTTACTTTAATGAAAATATTTAGATTAAGATTGATGGTATGAACCTTTTGTTTTACTGTTCTTGATGCCCTAAGGGAGCCTGCTGGTTTTCCGACGTGCCTTGTGCATGTCTGACATTACCATTTTGGCTATAACTTGAAAAATTGCGGTTTTGGTTGTTATAGTTACCACCGCCTCTGTTCTGGTAGTTATATTCTCTATATCCTCCTCGTCCTCTGCCATTGCTATTGTTATAATTATTAAAGTTGTTGTATTGGCCGGTGTTCTGGTTATAATTATTTCTATTATTACCACCTCGACCATTTCCTCGTCCTTGGTAGTTACCTCTGGTGTAACTTCCTTGTCCTCTCTTGTAAAACAAAACGGAACTTGCACTTCCTGTCATCTCAGTGCTGCAATGGATGTATTTACTTATTGCTTCGTCCATTGTCTTAAATGTTCCTGCCTCTAGGATTGTTTTCAGTTTTCCATGATCGCAATTCTTTGTCATTGTATTGATTGCTTCCTTTGTGCTAAATTTGATAGCATGTTCTGGTTGCAATCCTTCATCTATATATGAAGATTCAAGAGACTTGCGTAGGTTTTCAATTTCATTTGTAAATTGTGTGGCTGTTTTACCTTTTTGGTAAACATTTGCCATTTTTGCTCTTACTACGTCCGTTGTTTCTCCTACGACCACTTCTTCTAATTTCCTGATTATGGCATCAATTGTAACTTCATTCTGTACTCTATAGAGTGTTGTTCCGATTATTTTTGATTTAATCACTTCAATGGCAATAGCTTCATGTGGTCCCTTAGTCAGGTTAACCAACTTGATTGCCGTGATAAATCTACGCAAATTGATCTTTTTACCGTCAAATTCCGGAATCGCCGTTGAAATGTCTTTTATGTATGCCCTCTGGGCAGCTGCTTCGTCCACCATGATGACAGATTTTGTTTCTGTTTCTTCTATGTCTGACTCAGCCAATTCTTCCTCCGTCAATTCAGCTAGTGTTAGTATAGCTGGAATTGTTAAGTTGTTTAAATCTTCGTCTTCTATTTCTGTTTCTGTTTGTTCGTCCGATTCTATTTTTACTGGCGAATTTAAAATGGTTGGTATTGATATATCCAAACCAAGTTTCAATTTTACAGATAACAAGTTCGATCTAAGTTTTATGAGAACTTTCGATACCTGAGACCAATGATCTGGATTTAGTCTTTCCTTGTTATCATACACTAGTATTCGTGCTTCGTTGAAGGAATTTACCAGAATATTTGCATGTTTCTTTATTGTCGGTCCTAAAATAGGTCTATTTTGTGACAAACATTTATGAGATTTTTCAAATTCGTTTCTTATTCTTGTTATGTTTTTACATAACTCGTTCCATTCCATACTATTTTATATATTCCTACTTGTTAGTATATATTTATATACTCATTCTTTAAAATATATTTTTTTTTTCTTTTTTTTTTTTGATAATATATATATTGTTTTTTTTTTTGTAAACCTAAAATTTATTTTTTTTTTAAACCCTGTCTAGATTATTCGCCCTACTCATATATCTTCTTTTTAATATTTTGTTGTGTTTTATGTACAACGTCAGAAGGAACTGGGCCACACTTGTAATTGTCAAAATTAGGAGTAAAACCCACAGTGCTTGAATATCTTCTGTGTGATCTACAATTTTGACGTTGTTCACGACATTAGCCGTGTTGTCTTTGGTCTGACTATCGTCAGATCCGAACCAACCCATAGTTGTTAATTGAACGATTATTATTATTTATTTTTATTTATTAAATTTTGATTAAAAATTGTATATTGCTATAATTTCTTCCTACACGTATGTCTGTCCAAGAAAAAGTTAGTTAGAGGGCATGTGTACGGTTTACAATGTTTTACTCTATATAATTCAATACCGTACACATGTTTTTAGTAAAAGCCTAACAGAGATTAGTATTTTTCAAGCAGCGTTTTCACGCATCGGCTTGAGGTATGTATTTTTAATATTAAGGCAGATTGGGGCATTGGTATTAAATACAGCCTCAACTGCGTTATTGCGCACCACTGCACAATTTGGCTTCAATCGCTTCCAGATTTTTGGCTTGGTTAGTTTTCTCTTCCTCCGTAGTTGCCGTCTTTATTAGGTCCTTTATTAATCTCCGTTGTTGAAGAAGCTTGATCCTTTTGCCGCTTCTTTTCTTCTTTATTTTTGGTTTCGGCTGTCTTCTTGCCCTATACTCAGCTATTGTGAGTGGGCGTGGTCCATCGTTTGGACACACCTCTAGTGCCTCTTGTAGAGTAGGTGCGTCCCTTTGCTCGATAGGAGCAGAGTCCTCCAGTTTGCGGCTTCTGTTGTCGTCTGGGTTTGATCAATTGTCACAATTTTATTTTTTAATGGTCACTGTTCGCATTTTAACTTTTATATATTTCTTTTTATTATTGTTTTACAGGCTTAAGTGACCATGTCACGGCCGCCATGTAATAATTGTAATGCATTTTTGTGTTCTTTATATTACTTTTATTGAAATAGAGATTCAGTATGATATCAGTAAAATTGTAACTTCTGTTAAGACTCATTAATATTCAATTAGGACATGTTGAAGGCTCTTTGACGACTCTTTTACGACTGCTTTGTACTTGGTCTTGAAGAGTCCAAGCTAGCCAAATGCAATCCGTCTGCGCCGGCAGAGACGTTGCTTTGCTCTTATGTACTTAACTTTGGCAGCGAGAGCGCCGCTGTCTAAGAGAGTCATGTGCACATAAAGATCGAGCAGTCGCGCATGCTAATTATGCTGACTCTGCACTTCTGGTCTGAATAGCATTCTTGTGTGGTCAGATTGCTGAGCACTCAAGATATGCCTGGGAACTGAAAAGTCTTACATAAACATTGTTGCAAAAGTGCTACAATGTGATTGTTCCCAATGTTCTGATTTGATACAGTGCTTATTCGATATGTGTGCACATTACAATATATTTTTTTTCTTAAGACGCCTTGCGGCGGTGAGAAATTTAAAATTAATTCATCCGTATGAATTTACAGGTTTCCTACCTAAATTTTCGTGTGGCTTTACAGGCCGAACTTCTCATCGGGCAGAAAAGGTTCCGCTCAATGTTACAATTGGTTTTTATAATTATTAAAAAAAATATGCATCGCAGCGCAATCAGAAGTGCACAGTGCCGGCATAGCCTACAGCGCAGCGACGCTTATATGCGATTCCTACATATACATAGATAAATATATTTTTATTGAGCCGAACAAATGATCCGTATTTAAACTAAGATCAACGCTGAAAGTTAAATAGTTTTTTTTTTCAAGTCGAACAAATGATCCGTATTTAAACTAGGATCAACTCCGAAATAAATTAAACACTGAATAAATTCGTTTTTGGTTTTATTGAGTATCGGGTTAAGACTTATTGAACTTTACGGTATTACTTTCAACTTAAGACTAATTTCGAATGTGAGTGAGATTGAGGATTATTATGTTAGTTTAATCTTGGGAGATGTTCTTGGATGTTTACGTTGAGGAGAGCCTCAGAGAGAGCAGACGAAACTGCTAGGTTAGGCTTGGGAATCTGTTTACAAGAGCGGCCCAGTTTGGGTGGCGCGAATATTCAACTAACTGAGCGTGATGAATTGGCGTGAATACGTCACTTCCCTTCCCTTAAAGATAAGCCTATACTTGGGCTGGGACTGATGGATATAGTAAGGGTAGTGGAACTTCTTCCATTCCAGTTTGTGGTGGTGTGTCCTGATTTTGGTTTTTTCTTAATTTTAGTTTTGTATACATCATTATTCTATATATTTCATTAAATCATTTGTGGGTATTGGCTTAAAATTACAGATTGGATTTAGGTGCTTAATTATATTGGTGACACATTCATTGTTTATTTCTTTATTTTCATTACTATACACTTTGTTTTCTTTTTCAAAATATAATTGTGAATCTGTGTAGTCTAACTGGTAGCCATTTGAGTTGGGGTATGGGTTTGATTAATTTTCTTTCGTTTTTTGAATTGTGTTTTGTAGTAATGCATAAATCTGTTTCTATTATTAATTTTGTAATGGTCAGGGTCTGTTTGTTCTACGTTTTTGGTTGGTTTATATGGGTTGTCCAATTTGCCTTTTTGTATTGGTCCTTTTCTGTATCTTGTGTCGATATCGTGGTCTTCTCTACCTTTGTTTAATTTCTCTATTTTAGTTTTCTTTAGTTCCTGCGTGTCAAGGTAGGTTGTCCTGCGTATAAAAATATGTGAGCGGGCGTTTGTTCCGTGGTGTCATGTTTTGTTTTGTGATTGTAAGTATAAATTATAGTTTCGATTTTACTCAGGTCTGTTTCAGTATTTTTCATAGTTTTGATTATTATTATTTTTTCGTTAATGGTCTTATGAAAACGTTCTATATCTGCTACTCCTGTTTTTGTGGTATTTAGCTGTAGTTCTACTCCTTCTTTTAATGCTAGACTTGAAAATGCACCACCTCTGTCTGCTTTTAATAGCTTCGGTTTTCCTAATTGATTAAATATGCGCATCAGGGCGTTCTTGCATTCTATCCAGTCCTTGGTTTTAATCTGCTCTAGTGTAGCGAATTTTGAATAAGTGTCTATGCAGCTCAAATAGTGTTTGCCTTCGGCTGAATAAATATCTATAACGAATTTGTCTCTACAGAATTCTATACTTGGCGTGAGTTTAAATGGGACTTTGGTATTTCTATGCTCTGACTTTGCTAGATTACAAACTTGACATTCGTTTATAATGTTTTGGATTTGTAGTTGGCTATTTGGAAAAAAGTAGTTTTCACTAAATAATTTCTCAGTTTTCTGGATTCATGGGTGCAATAACTTTTCATGGTATTGAAGGATTAATTCCTTAAATTCTGCATATGATTTAATGTTTTTTAGTAAAGTTAGGCTTCTAATTACCTTTGTGGTGCTTGGGTTGATAATTTCTTTATGGGCTGCCTGTATTGTTTCAAAATCAACGTCGCTGTCTATGTATAAAGCGCTGTGGTTGTTTACGAAGTAATCTATCAAATACTGTTTGGCTTTTTTATGAGTGAGTGTTTCGTACGAAATATGAATGATCTTTTTCTTATAATAATTCTCCTGTTTTACTTTTTCTGGTCCCTTAGTGAAAATGACTTGTCTATTGTAATTATTTACCGCTTTTTCTGTTAGGGAAATTAAATTCTGGTTGTCTTCTTGGGCGCTGTGCTGTGTAACTTCAGTAAAGAACGCTTCCTCTATAGTAATCCTGGATAGGGCATCTGCTACATGATTTTCTTTGCCTTTGGCGTATTTAATATCCAAGTCGTATTCTGCTAGTCTGAATTTCCACCTTGTTAATTTAGCGTTGGGCTCCTTCATCTTGTGCAACCAGCACAACGGTTGGTGATCACTTGATATTTCAAAATGTCGACCTAGCAAATAGTGTCTAAGCGTTTTCGTTGTTCAAACAATAGCTAGTAGTTCTTTTCAATCGTACTGTAGTTTGTTTCATGGTCATTAAGTGTTCTGCTAATATAACTTATGGGGTGACCATCTTGAGAAAGTACTGCTCCTATAGCTACATTACTAGCGTCTGTTGTGAGTACAAATTTTTTCTTGAAGTCTGGTGATCGAAGTATGGGATCGTTAGAAATAAGGAGTTTTAACCTTTTGAATGCCTCAATATATTCCGGGTTTTTACTATCTACTTTTTTGTCCTTTTTAAGACATGTTGTTAGGGGTTTTGCAATCTGTGCGAAATGGGGTATGAACTTTCTATAAAAACCTGTGAGTCCTAAAAATGATTTTATCTCCTTCGGCTTAGTAGGAAGGGGGTAATTTTCTATTGCTCGTAGTTTTTCCGGGTTAGGTCTTATACCTTCTGGAGAAACCATATGTCCTAAGAAATATGTGTCGTGTTTTAAAAACTCGCATTTATCTAATTGGAGTTTTAGATTAGCATTAGATAATGCTTGAAAGACTGCTCTAAGGGATTGAAGATGTTCCTCTAAGGAAGCTGAAAATACAATAATGTCGTCTAAGTATACCATACAGATTTTATTATTTTATTAGGTAGCTGGGGCGTTTTTCAGTCCAAATGGCATACGGGTATACTCGTAATGCCCTGTCTTAGTTGTGAAGGCTGTTTTGGGGATAGACTCGGGGTCCATTTCTATTTGGTGAAACCCTTTGATTAAGTCAATTGTAGTAAAATAGTTGCATCCTCCTAACTTGCTTAAGATTTCCATTTGGTATTTGGGTATATGGTATTGGGTATTTGTCTGCTATTGTTATTTCATTGAGGTTACGGTAGTCTATGGCTATTCTGTATTTCTTCTGTCCGGAGGTGTCTGTTTTCTTGGGTACTACTACAATGGGGCTACAATAAGGGGAATAGCTTTCTCGGATTATTCCCTGATCTAACATTTCTTTTATTTGGTTTTCTACTTCCGTATCTAGTGCGGGTGCGTATCCGTAAGGCTTTCTGTATACTGGGTCATTATGGGATGTTCTAATAGTGTGTTTTACGTTATTAGTGAATGTGAGCTGGTCTTCCTTTTTATATTGAAGGTCCTGGAATTCTTTTAGGAGGGTTATCAATTTTGCTTTTTCTTCGGAATTTAAGTGGTCTAGCCTAAAGGAATTATTCTGTGTATCTTGAATATGTATTTCTTGTGAAGGAAGGAATCGATCATTTCGTGCACGTGTCCGTATATTGTAACTGTACGGGGTCCGTAATTTACTGATGTAGTTCCCTCGTCAAGTAATTGTCGTTCTAAAATCAAGTCGTATTTAGTTGAAAAAGGATATATCAAAAACTCGTATGGTTTAGGGAAAAGATTATTTTTGGGTAACGTTACTTTCTTTTGTGCAATGAACTGGCCATTACTTGAGTTTATTTTCTTTGCTATCTCTTGGATTGGTAATTTGAAAAAATTTTGTGTGGCCATATTTACTGTTGAGCCTGTGTCTATTAAGCATTTTAAATTGAGTTCTTTGTGTTTAATAATTATGAATTGGCTTGATCCGAGGCTTGGGGCCGAAAATTCTCAGCCGTTTCAGCTTCTGTTATTAATTCCATAGGAGGTTCAGTTGGTTCTTCTCGTGCCTCTGCCATCTCTTGTATGCCAACCGGATGTTGTTGTGGGGGGTCGTAAGGCATGTAATAAATCGGGATGTTGTTGGGGGGCGGTCCGTAAGGTATGTAAAGATCGAAAGGATATTGGGGATGATTCCCATAATGCATGTAAGGATTGAACTGTTGATGAGTTTGGTGTAATTCTTCTTGGTAATGAGTCCACTGTCAGACGGTCGTTGTCTCTTTAGTGCTGATCCACCGTTCGTTATATTTTCTCTTGTATTTAGTGCGTTTGAATAACTAAGTCCTGGTCGGTTCTGGTCAAATGTATGTTGACGATTCAATGGTCTAGGTTGAGCTATAACAGATACGTTAGGTTGAGGGTGAAGTTGACGGTATTGGTATTGGATTAGGGTTAGTTCTGGGTAATTGAGGTGGTATATATGAAATTGGTTGGCGAATTGGTTGATACATGGCGTTGTATGATGGTTTTAATGGTGTTGTATGATTATAGTAGTTAGTTGTTTGTCTGTGAGTTGCATTGTTAGGTGATTTAATGGGATTTGAGACTGGCTTTGTATTGTTCTTGTATATAGTTGCTATTTCATAAATTCCCTTTTCTTGCAATATATTTATTAATGATGTTAAATTCGGAATTTCGCATTTAATTATTCTTAACTGTATGTGAGTTGGTAATCTTAGAATTAATGTTTCTATACTGGTTCGTATTAGTTGGTTATACAGGGTAGTTTCTGCAGTGTCGCTCTCTAAGTCTAACTTATTTGTTAATATCTGCCGTCTACGTTCGGATTCTTTTAAAAATTCACGAACGTTACCTCGGAATTGTGTATTCCGGAAGTCCTCCAATAGTGGATGATTTGTCTCTGGGGCTTGTAGTTTAGGATCAGATGAGTCCTGAGTTCCGTCCAGGTGGTGAGGTTCGTATCTCCTAGTGTGCGGATGACCTCTCCCGCGATGTTGCGCTCAATGTGTCCGAAGATGGTGAGCTTCTGCCGTTCGTCGGTCGTTTGATATAGTGCCAGGATGAAATCGATGCGGCTGATGAACGTATACAGGGTCTATGGGTCCCCGTTGAAGTGTTCGACTCCTTTTATTTGTCGTTCAACTTGAATCATGTTCGAGTCGGACAGCATTATTGGGCTTTGTGCTGCTACTGCCATTTTTTTTATTAGAGTACAAAATTGTTGGTTTCTTTTTTTTTTTTGTTTTTAAATGTTTATTGTTGCTGATTTTTCGTGAGTAGCGGTTATTTCATAATTTTATTATTGTTTTTTTTATTTTTAGTTTATTTTTAATTTATTCAAACTTTATATCTTCAGTTTTTTTTTGTTCATTTAAATTTTATTCACTCTTATTGATTTTTCACTTATGTTACGTTTGAAGTCTATAACTCTCCTCTCTTGAAAACACGTTAAGATTTATTTCTTTTGTTATTTTCCGTTGAGCTTAGATAGAGTTTATTTAGATATATATTTTCTTTGAGTGTATATAGTTTTATTTTATATGCACTTATTTAATAGTTCGTATTAAAGATTTTTTTGTTTTAACTGATTGATTTGGGTTTACTTCCTTATGTTTTGTTTCAATTAGATTTTAATTTTTCACTTATTTGGTAATTCCTTAATATATTTAGTTTTAGGTTCTTTTTTTTTATTTTTTTATTTTCCAGCAATTCACTTGTTCGGAGTAACCAAAAAAAATGTCTGGATTTATAGCTCCGGTAAATGTCGGAAGTTCACTGTTGTTTAAACAGATGTGTCTCACTGATCTTTTAAGTGTAGGCGTATTAATGGCCAACACTTTACTTTCACAGTAACACTACGTAAGTTCTTTGGCGGATAACACAGATTACAGGAATTAAAAATTTTATATTTTCGCATCAAGCAATCTTTGAGTTATCGACCGACTGCGCCAGTTAAATAGTTTGTTGATTGAGCCGAACAAATGATCCGTATTTAAACTAAGATCAACGCTGAAAGTTAAATAGTTTTTATTTTCCAAGTCGAACAAATGATCCGTATTTAAACAAGGATCAACTCCGAAATAAATTAAACACTGAATAAATTCGTTTTTGGTTTTATTGAATATCGGTTTAAGACTTTTTGAACTTTACTGTATAACTTTCAACTTAAGACTAATTTCGAATGTGAGTGAGATTGAGGAGGGGCCTCTATGGGTTACAGAAATAAAGAATAGGAAAAACGGAATATCTCCCAAGGTTGTGAAGGGAAGTAATAGACGATCGACACGTAGATAACGCAGAAAATAGCTTTAAACGGTAGATCAGTAACTGATAAAATCATTTTATGTTAGTTTAATCTTGGGAGATGTTCTTGGAGGAGAGCCTCAGAGAGAGCAGACAAAACTGCTAGGTCAGGCTTGGGAATCTGTTTACAAGAGCAACCCAGTTTGGGTGCCGCGAATATTCAATTAACTGCTGAGCTGCGTGGCATATATGTTTATCGTGATGAGAAGGCGTGAATACGTCACTTCCCTTCCCTTAAAGAGAAGCCTAGACTTTGGCTGGGACTGATGGTTATAGTAGGGGTAGTGGAACTTCTTCCATTCCAGTTTGTGGTGGTGTGTCCTGATTTTGGTTTTTTCTTAATTTTAGTTTTGTATACATCATTATTCTATATATTTCATTAAATCATTTGTGGGTATTGGCTTAAAATTACAGATTGGATTTAGGTGCTTAATTATATTGGTGACACATTCATTGTTTATTTCTTTATTTTCATTACTATACACTTTGTTTTCTTTTTCAAAATATAATTGTGAATCTGTGTAGTCTAACTGGTAGCCATTTGAGTTGGGGTATGGGTTTGATTAATTTTCTTTCGTTTTTTGAATTGTGTTTTGTAGTAATGCATAAATCTGTTTCTATTATTAATTTTGTAATGGTCAGGGTCTGTTTGTTCTACGTTTTTGGTTGGTTTATATGGGTTGTCCAATTTGCCTTTTTGTATTGGTCCTTTTCTGTATCTTGTGTCGATATCGTGGTCTTCTCTACCTTTGTTTAATTTCTCTATTTTAGTTTTCTTTAGTTCCTGCGTGTCAAGGTAGGTTGTCCTGCGTATAAAAATATGTGAGCGGGCGTTTGTCCCGCGGTGTCATGTTTTGTTTTGTGATTGTAAGTATAAAGTATAGTTTCTATTTTACTCAGGTCTGTTTCAGTATTTTTCATAGTATTGATTATTCTTATTTTTTCGTTAATGGTCTTATGAAAACGTTCTATATCTGCTACTCCTGTTTTTGTGGTATTTAGCTGTAGTTCTACTCCTTCTTTTAATGCTAGACTTGAAAATGCACCATCTCTGTCTGCTTTTAATAGCTTCGGTTTTCCCAATTGATTAAATATGCGCATCAGGGCGTTCTTGCCAGTCCTTGGTTTTTATCTGCTCTAGTGTAGCGAATTTTGAATAAGTGTCTATGCAGCTCAAATAGTGTTTGCCTTCGGCTGAATAAATATATATAACGAATTTGTCTCCACAGAATTCTATACTTGGCGTGAGTTTAAATGGGACTTTGGTGTTTTTATGCTCTGACTTTGCTAGATTACAAACTTGACATTCGTTTATAATGTTTTGGATTTGTAGTTGGCTATTTGGAAAAAAGTAGTTTTCACTAAATAAGTTCATGGGATTGAAGGATTAATTCCTTAAATTCTGCATATGATTTAATTTTTTTTAGTAGAGTTAGGCTTCTAATTACCTTTGTGGTGCTTGGGTTGATAATTTCTTTATGGGCTGCCTGTATTGTTTCAAAATCAGCGCCGCTGTCTATGTATAATGCGCTGTGGTTGTTTACGAAGTAATCTATCAAATACTGTTTGGCTTTTTTATGAGTGAGGGTTTCGTACGAAATATGAATGATCTTTTTCTTATAATAATTCTCCTGTTTTACTTTTTCTGGTGCCTTAGTGAAAATGACTTGTCTATTGTAATTATTTACCGCTTTTTCTGTTAGGGAAATTAAATTCTGGTTGTCTTCTTGGGCGCTGTGCTGTGTAGCTTCAGTAAAGAACGCTTCCTCTATAGTAATCCTGGATAGGGCATCTGCTACATGATTTTCTTTGCCTTTGATCGAAGTCGTATTCTGCTAGTCTGAATTTCCACCTTGGGCTCCTTCATCTTGTGCAACCAGCACAACGGTTGGTGATCACTTGCTATTTCAAAATGTCGACCTAGCAAATAGTGTCTAAGCGTTTTCGTTGCCCAAGCAATAGCTAGTAGTTCTTTTTCAATCGTACTGTAGTTTTTTTTCATGGTAATTAAGTGTTCTGCTAATATAACTTATGGGGTGACCATCTTGAGAAAGTACTGCTCCTAGAGCTACATTACTAGCGTCTGTTGTGAGTACACATTTTTTCTTGAAGTCTGGTGATCGAAGTATGGGATCGTTAGAAATAAGGAGTTTTAACCATTTGAATGCCTCAATATATTCCGTGTTTTTACTATCTACTTTTTTGTCCTTTTTAAGACATGTTGTTAGGGGCTTTGCAATCTGTGCGAAATGGGGTATGAACTTTCTATAAAAACCTGTGAGTCCTAAAAATGATTTTATCTCCTTCGGCTTAGTAGGAAGGGGGTAATTTTCTATTGCTCGTAGTTTTTCCGGGTTAGGTCTTATACCTTGTGGAGAAACCACATGTCCGGCTTAAAGCCGTAAATAATAATTGTATTAATTATCTAAATTGCTACGCCACAAGGCTAGTCCTAAGGGGGCGAAGTCAAGTGTAATGATGAACTCCAATTAAGAACACAAGTCCGTTTTAAAGTTGAATGCAGCCGTCGGGCTGACTTTATATTTATTCAATTTATTCTTTTGATTTTAGAGTAGGCAGAAATGGTTATGCCAGCTCAACGTCTACAGAGTATCTGATCTTACAGTTTTGAATATATTTGGACTTAGGCTAATCCGCGTATCTGCGCTGCCGGGTACGCCAGCGCCGGAGCGGCGTTCTTATGTATATCTTATATATCTAGGCTTATCGGGAGAGCGAGCTATGTATGTACGTATGTAATATGCATTTGGTCGGCGTGTGAATGCTGACCATGCACTTATACTTTTTGGCCTTCAAGTGGGCACTGCACTTATACTTCGTGGCCTTCGAGTGGGCGATCATATTACATCCGCCCTGGGTCTAACTGCGTGCATAGACATAAACATAAACATAGCACCAAAGTGCTGCCATATGTTAATATGCTATTTTATTTAATTGTTCTTAATATTGCATAGGCACATACTACATCTCCCTCCTTTTGAAAAATAACGTAATAATATGAAGTTATTTTCAAGTATATAATTTTTTTTTTTTTAATATGTATATTAATATTTGAAATGAATGATTAAAGAGATATTAAAAATATATATATATATTTTCATTGTATTTTGCAAAGTAAAAGTTTTGTATTATAATGTTTTTATTGGTTTTTTATTTGTGGTTGGCCAACCAAACAAAATTTATTATGAATTAAAAATTTTTAACCTATCTTTATGGACTATCTGTTTTTTATTTTTATTTCCTATAATTGTAATGTTGTCATTATCTCCTATTTCTGAAACTAAATATGTTCCTAAAAAATTATTGTCAAGTTTATGACCCGTTTCGTTTTTAAGTAATATCTTATCTCCTATTTTTAATTCAAAGTTACTAATATTTCTATCATATTTTATCTTTCTATCGGCTTTTGCCTTGTCTAACATATTTTTAGCTCTTCTATATGCTATTTATAATCTTAGCTTAACTTCTTTTGAATAGTCATCCACGTTGTAAATAGGATCTATTCTGTCTATCCTGTTAAAATCTGTGAACTGTCTTGGTAATCTTCCAAATACTAATTCATATGGACAATATTCATGAACTACCGATGGTGTTGTGTTGAAACAATAAGTAAAATATTGTATCCATATATCCCAATCGGTTTTGTCAACAGATATATATGAGCGAACATACTCGTTGAAAGTTCTGTGACTTCGTTCTATTGTTCCTAATGTCTGGTGATGGTGTGCTGTTGAAGTAATGTTTTTTATCTTCATATATTTGCATAGATCGTCTATAATTTGGTTTTTATATTCCGTTCCCATGTCCGTTATGATTGTTTTCATTGGACCGTACCTTAGAATAAAATTTTCGAATATAGCCTTAGCAACTGATCTTGCACTTTTATTTGAAATAGGTACCGTTACCAAATATTTTGTTAAATCGCAAATGATAGTAACAGAATACTCATTTCCGTTTTCTGATCTTGGCAGTGGACCAATGGTATCTATCAAAACTATATCAAATGCTGTTGCTGGCGTTTCTGTTATCGTCAAAGGTGTTTTAGTATGTTTTGTTGTCTTGGCTTGTTGACATTTTAAACATGTTTTAACATATTTACTTATTGCCTTTGTCATTTGTGGCCAATAATAATAGTTTTTTATTTTCTTCAGGGTTCTAGAAATTCCTGAATGGCCTCCTTCTGATGGATCATCATGATATTTAGACAGTATTGCTTTTATTTGAACCTTATCATTTTTATCTATCTTAGTCACCTTGTTTAATAGCGCTATTTTTAAGTTTTTTAGTATTTTATTGCCCTTTTCTTTAAAATTCTTTATAGTGACAAATTCGAAGATTTGTTCACTTGGTGACAATTGTGTTTGAATGATGCTATTTATTCTTGCTTCTTCATTAAGCCTTTGAAAGAATTGATCTAAATCGATTATTTCATTAGAATAAAAATCAGTCATATCAAAACGTGTTATAATGTGTTTTCCTCTTTTTAACAAGCACTTATGCTTGCCTATTTTGAGTATAACATATTTTTTGGCATCAATGTTATGGATTACCTGATAGATATTGGGCATTTTTATATTTTCTTTCTTATTTGGTTCATGCAATTTTTCACCTGCGCAGGTATTTTTCTGTCTTGTTGTAGATCTTGTTGTGACCTTTAGTATCTGTCTATTCATCGCTTTAAGTTCTCCGATGTTTTTTCGGGACAATGCGTCTGCAACATGATTATCTTTCCCCTTGAGATATTCTACTGTGAATTCAAACTCCTCCAAGTCTAGTCTCATTCTGGTTAATTTTGAACTGGGGTTTCTCATCGAAAAAAGATATGATAGTGGCTTATGGTCACTCGTCTAGTTTCGTCTGCGTTTACTGGTTTGGGGTAATTTTTTATTACCTCATATTTAGAGTCTGGCAATATACCTTTGTCAGTACACTTGTGACCTAAATAAGTAACTTCTTTCATAAAGAAAGTGCATTTTTCTGGATGTAGTTTTAAATTATGTTGCCTACATAATTTGAAAACGTCGGTTAGATTTTTAAGCATGTGCTTTTCAGAACAGCCTATGACTACTAAATCATCCATAAGCGTTAAGCCTGAAAATGCAAGGGTCATCATTCTTTATTTTTAAACCAAATGGTAATCGCGTGTAGCGGTATGCTCCTGTTGAAGTTGAGAATGATGTTATATTTCTTGACCTTTCGTCTAATTCTATTTGATGAAATCCTGACATCAGGTCTAGGCACGAGAAATATTTTGCTCGACCTAATTGATCAAGAATATCTTCTATTCTTGGAAGTGGGAATTTATCTACTAGCAGTTTCTTGTTGATTTGGCGATAATCGACTACTAATCGCCATCTCTTTTCCGCCGAGTTAGGCAGTGATTTCTTGGGTACCAAGAGAAGTGGGCTATTATATTCTGAAATAGATGGTTCGACAATGCCATCTTTTATTAATTTGTCAACTTGCCTTTGAATTTCTGGCTTTTGACTTTCTGGCATTCTATAGTTTTTGATATAGACTGGAGTTTTGTCATTTAATCTCAATTTTTGCTTGTAAAAATTATTAGCTGATATGGTTTCTGTTTCAAGACCAAAAATATCACTATATTCGGTGCATAATTTTGTTAAATCGCTTTTGAATAACGATGGAAATTTAAGAAGTTTTAATACTTCTGAAGTTCTTTGTGCACTATTTTCTATATTTGCATTGTATACATCATAATCATCCAATGATTCGCTTTTTATATTTGTGCTGCTAACTATAGCGTCTTTTTCAGTTGTATTAATAATTCGAATCAAGACGTTCTGAGTGTTTACGAGTGTACTTGCTATTATTATGCCAGGTTGCAATTCCTGGTTGGGGATGAGGACATGTGTGTCAGTAGATGTTAGTTGAATCTTTCGAATCACTTCTGATCTAGCTGGCAAAATTATTTCGTTATCTAGTGAATGTATAATAGGAATGTTTATGTTCCTGAAATTTTTGGGCCTCAAAGTGAACCAATCTTCTTGGTCGTGGAATTCCAAAATACAATTGTATTTCTTAATGAAATCCAAGCCAATTATACCATCCCCTGGTATAGGAAAATTGTCAGGTACGATATGGAATACATATGGTATTGCTGCATTAGCAATACACATTTCTAAATGTAGTGTACCTAGAGACCGAATTGTCCTTTGCCCTATTCCTGATATATTTGTTGTGTTTTTTGGATTTAAATCGTTAAGATTATTTTTTCTGCATTTAAGTAGGGAAATTTCTGCACCTGTATCTATTAAAAGAGTTACCCATGAATTGGTACTCATATTCTTCAATCGTATAAAAATGCTTAAATTGAGATTAATTTTGTATAATTTTACTGTAGATTGTCGCTCAAGGGGGCCTGTTCGTTTTCCGATTGTATGTTTCGGACATTGTGGGTATGACTTGTTTTATAGTTATGGTTTTGGTTACCTCTTGAGTAACCTCCACCTCTATTATAATTTTGGTTACCACCTCGTCCTCTGTTTCCACCATGGTAACCACCTCGGCCTCTATAATTGTTATTGTAGGAATTATAATTTCCTCGGCCATTACCTCTGTTTTGGTAATTTCCTCGGTAATTATTACCTCGATAGTGTCCTCTATTATTATAGAATAATACACTATTTGAATTACCGGTCATTTCTGTACTGCAGTGTATGTATTTTTCAATAACGCTATTCATTGTGTTGAAATTTCCAGCTTCCAATATGGTTTTGAGCTTATCGTGCCACAATTCTTGGTCATTGCAGATATGGCTTCCTTTGTAGCGAATTTGTCTGCATTGTTTGAATCTAAACCATCATCTATATAGGCTGCTTCGAGAAACCCACGTAGGTTTTCTATCTCTGTGGTATATTGCGCTGCAGTTTTGCCGCGCTGTTGTGTACTAAGCATTTTCGCTTTGATGACATAGGGCGATTCGCCTTTAACTGATTGATAATGGACCAAGTATCTTTGTCTTGATTACCTTTACCGCTAGCATCTCCTGATCTCCTTTTGTCAGATCTATTAGCCGGAGGGCCGTGAGGAATCTATTTACGAAATTTGTCGCACATATTACCTTGATGTTGCGGCAGAGTCTGTCATTTTGGCTGTTTCCTGTACTCTTGAAGTATTTGAATCTGAAAGTTCTTCTTCAAGTAATTCGGGTAATGTTATTACCGCTGGAATTGCAAGATCGTGGAGATCCTCTTCTTTTATTTCTATTTCCGATTCTCCTACACTTTCGATATTTCGATATTGTAATATTTAAGTTATGTCTGTACTTGACGTTTAACAAGTTCTCACGGAACCTGTTTATATATTTAACTGCTTGAGATAAATGATTTTTCGTTAATCTTTTCCTTTCTCTGTAAATTAATTGGCGTGCTTCATTAAAGCATCTTACCCATATCTGCGCATGCTTGTTGAGAGTGTCTTGTTGCACTTCTCTAATTGGTGTCATGCATTTATAATACTTGTCGAAAGTCGTTTTAATTTCTTTAAGCTCGTTTTTTATTTCTTGCCATTCCATTTAAAGAATAATATGGATTTATCTGTGCAATCGAACTTTATAAATTGTGGCCTCTCCTAAAAAGGTTTCTTCAATAATCTTTTTTTTTCTCATTCTAGTTTTCTGATATTAAAAATAAAAATTTTAGATAATCTTAATTCAAAATACATTTTGGGAGTGTTTTTTTTTTTTTCAATATGTTTATATATATTAAAGTAAATTAATTAGATGAATATTAGAGTATTTCTTTATGCATTCATCTTATTTTTTTTTTAAATTTTATCCAAAGTATTCTCTGTTCTGCTTATATAACGCTTCTTTATTAGCTTGTTATGCTTAACATATAGCGTTAATATAAACTGAGCGACTGTTACGATCGTCAAGATCAAAAGGAGTAACCACAGTGACTGAATGTCTTCTGTATGGTCAATTTTTAAGTTATTGACCACATTGGCCGTATTATCTTTTGTCTGACTATCGTCAGATCCAAACCAACCCATTTTTGTATATTTTTTTTTTTTGGGTTTTGGTTTATTCTACTTTAAAAATATGTTTTGATTTTATTTTTCTTAAATATAGTTACATTTTCCTGCCTAATTGGTGTATGGCTTTACGGGCCATTCTTCTCATCGGGCAGAAAAAGTTCCGCTCAATGTTACAATATTTTGTGTAATATTAATATGCAGCGCAGTGCATCGAGGGTGGTGTGCCACGCAGGGCAACAAAAAAAAATATTTTATTTTTCAGCTCCTACTTGCTTCACTCTGACCCTCCTTGCGTCAGCTGGACGTCGCCGGGGTTGGCACGCTGACACTCCCTCGATGACGTAGTGAGCGGGCTGTTCACCACGTTGATGATGATGTCCTCATTTAGGGGTTATGTGCTGGGGCTGCAATGTCTGCACGTATGTTCACAATGTGGTGTGAACAGTGGTCTTAAGATATTCGACACAGTGGTCTAGCTCAGCTTGTAGTTTTTGAGCTTTCGACCATTGGGGCGGTGGAGTGTTCGTATATAATAGCCACTTTATGTGCGCTATTCTCTTTTTTGTTTTATTTCGAACACCGCCCCTGTTTTTTACCCATCACACCAACACTCTACTCACTCAGATCGCTGTTCTCCATAATTGCCGCTGTCTTGGTGGATAAGCATCGAATTCCGGGCATGCTGATCCTCTCACGTTCGGTGCTTGTTGATGGAAATTGAAAATTATCACAAGCTTCTGCTACAACTTATAACGGTCCTGTCACGGTCGCCATGTAGTTAATTAAATTTCAAAACGCAATTGATCATTTTATCTTTATTTGGTTTTTATTCAGCAAGTGTACATTCCTGATCTATTCCTGATTTATAACTGAACTTAGTGTGGTCTACAGGCAGATCGCTTGTGACAGCCAAGTGCTGACACTAGAAAATTCTGCAATATGTATGTATGAAGTTCGTACTCGATAACCAATGGGAGTCGAGTGCGACCCCTAAAAGCGCACATGCTGAATTCGCATATTTAGGATTAGGGTGGGCCTAAGGAATTACGGTGGTCCTAAGTTTACTTATTAGTTGACTTATTATTATGATTCATATTATAATTATTATTAATATTATTATCATTATTATTATTATTATTGTTATTATGTTCGTATATACTACCCTGCTTTTAATAGCTTCGGTTTTCCTAATTGATTAAATATGCGCATCAGGGCGTTCTTGCATTCTATCCAGTCCTTGGTTTTAATCTGCTCTAGTGTAGCGAATTTTGAATAAGTGTCTATGCAGCTCAAATAGTGTTTGCCTTCGGCTGAATAAATATCTATAACGAATTTGTCTCTACAGAATTCTATACTTGGCGTGAGTTTAAATGGGACTTTGGTATTTCTATGCTCTGACTTTGCTAGATTACAAACTTGACATTCGTTTATAATGTTTTGGATTTGTAGTTGGCTATTTAGAAAAAAGTAGTTTTCACTAAATAATTTCTCAGTTTTCTGGATTCCTGGGTGCAATAACTTTTCATGGTATTGAAGGATTAATTCCTTAAATTCTGCATATGATTTAATGTTTTTTAGTAAAGTTAGGCTTCTAATTACCTTTGTGGTGCTTGGGTTGATAATTTCTTTATGGGCTGCCTGTATTGTTTCAAAATCAACGTCGCTGTCTATGTATAAAGCGCTGTGGTTGTTTACGAAGTAATCTATTAAATACTGTTTGGCTTTTTTATGAGTGAGTGTTTCGTACGAAATATGAATGATCTTTTTCTTATAATAATTCTCCTGTTTTACTTTTTCTGGTCCCTTAGTGAAAATGACTTGTCTATTGTAATTATTTACCGCTTTTTCTGTTAGGGAAATTAAATTCTGGTTGTCTTCTTGGGCGCTGTGCTGTGTAACTTCAGTAAAGAACGCTTCCTCTATAGTAATCTGCTACATGATTTTCTTTGCCTTTGGCGTATTTAATATCGAAGTCGTATTCTGCTAGTCTGAATTTCCACCTTGTTAATTTAGCGTTGGGCTCCTTCATCTTGTGCAACCAGCACAACGGTTGGTGATCACTTGATATTTCAAAATGTCGACCTAGCAAATAGTGTCTAAGCGTTTTCGTTGCCCAAACAATAGCTAGTAGTTCTTTTTCAATCGTACTGTAGTTTGTTTCATGGTCATTAAGTGTTCTGCTAATATAACTTATGGGGTGACCATCTTGAGAAAGTACTGCTCTACATTACAGTTCATTACTAGCATCTGTTGTGAGTACAAATTTGTTCTTCAAGTCTGGTGATCGAAGTATGGGATCGTTAGAAATAAGGAGTTTTAACCTTTTGAATGCCTCAATATATTCCGGGTTTTTACTATCTACTTTTTTGTCCTTTTTAAGACATGTTGTTAGGGGTTTTGCAATCTGTGCGAAATGGGGTATGAACTTTCTATAAAAACCTGTGAGTCCTAAAAATGATTTTATCTCCTTCGGCTTAGTAGGAAGGGGGTAATTTTCTATTGCTCGTAGTTTTTCCGGGTTAGGTCTTATACCTTCTGGAGAAACCATATGTCCTAAGAAATATATGTCGTGTTTTAAAAACTCGCATTTATCTAATTGGAGTTTTAGATTAGCATGAGATAATGCTTGAAATACTGCTCTAAGGGATTGAAGATGTTCCTCTAAGGAAGCTGAAAATACAATAATGTCGTCTAAGTATACCATACAAATTTTATTTAATAGTGGACGAAGTACATCGTTCATACATCGTGGAAAGGTAGCTGGGGCGTTTTTCAGTCCAAATGGCATACGGGTATACTCGTAATGCCCTGTCTTAGTTGTGAAGGCTGTTTTGGGGATAGACTCGGGGTCCATTTCTATTTGGTGAAACCCTTTTATTAAGTCAATTGTAGTAAAATAGTTGCATCCTCCTAATTTGCTTAAGATTTCCATATTTGGTATTGGGTATTTGTCTGCTATTGTTATTTCATTGAGGTTACGGTAGTCTATGGCTATTCTGTATTTCTTCTGTCCGGAGGTGTCTGTTTTCTTGGGTACTACTACAATGGGGCTACAATAAGGGGAATAGCTTTCTCGGATTATTCCCTGATCTAACATTTCTTTTATTTGGTTTTCTACTTCCGTATCTAGTCCGGGTGCGTATCCGTAAGGCTTTCTGTATACTGGGTCATTATGGGATGTTCTAATAGTGTGTTTTACGTTATTAGTGAATGTGAGCTGGTCTTCCTTCTTATATTGAAGGTCCTGGAATTCTTTTAGGAGGGTTATCAATTTTGCTTTTTCTTCGGAATTTAAGTGGTCTAGCCTAAAGGAATTATTCTGTGTATCTTGAATATGTATTTCTTTTGAAGGAAGGAAGGCATCGATCATTTCGTGCACGTGTCCGTATATTGTAACTGTACGGGGTCCGTAATTTACTGATGTAGTTCCCTCGTCAAGTAATTGTCGTTCTAAAATCAAGTCGTATTTAGTTGAAAAAGGATATATCAAAAACTCGTATGGTTTAGGGAAAAGATTATTTTTGGGTAACGTTACTTTCTTTTGTGCAATGAACTGGCCATTACTTGAGTTTATTTTCTTTGCTATCTCTTGGTTTGGTAATTTGAAAAAATTTTGTGTGGCCATATTTACTGTTGAGCCTGTGTCTATTAAGCATTTTAAATTGAGTTCTTTGTGTTTAATAATTATGAATTGGCTTGATCCGAGGCTTGGGGCCGAAAATTCTCAGCCGTTTCAGCTTCTGTTATTAATTCCATAGGAGGTTCAGTTGGTTCTTCTCGTGCCTCTGCCATCTCTTGTATGCCAACCGGATGTTGTTGTGGGGGGTCGTAAGGCATGTAATAAATCGGGATGTTGTTGGGGGGCGGTCCGTAAGGTATGTAAAGATCGAAAGGATATTGGGGATGATTCCCGTAATGCATGTAAGGATTGAACTGTTGATGAGTTTGGTGTAATTCTTCTTGGTAATGAGCCTCATCAAAACTCATACGTGATTGTCCACTGTCAGACGGTCGTTGTCTCTTTAGTGCTGATCCACCGTTCGTTATATTTTCTCTTGTATTTAGTGCGTTTGAATAACTAAGTCCTGGTCGGTTCTGGTCAAATGTATGTTGACGATTCAATGGTCTAGGTTGAGCTATAACAGATACGTTAGGTTGAGGGTGAAGTTGACGGTATTGGTATTGGATTAGGGTTAGTTCTGGGTAATTGAGGTGGTATATATGAAATTGGTTGGCGAATTGGTTGATACATGGCGTTGTATGATGGTTGGAATGGTGTTGTATGATTATAGTAGTTAGTTGTTTGTCTGTGAGTTGCATTGTTAGGTGATTTAATGGGATTTGAGACTGGCTTTGTGTTGTTCTTGTATATAGTTGCTATTTCATAAATTCCCTTTTCTTGCAATATATTTAACTATTCTTAACTGTATGTGAGTTGGTAATCTTAGAATTAATGTTTCTATACTGGTTCGTATTAGTTGGTTATACAGGGTAGTTTCTGCAGTGTCGCTTTCTAAGTCTAACTTATTTGTTAATATCCGCCGTCTACGTTCGGCTTCTTCTAAAAATTCACGAACGTATACAGGGTCTGTGGGTCCCCGTTGAAGTGTTCGACTCCTTTTATTTGTCGTTCAACTTGAATCATGTTCGAGTCGGACAGCATTATTGGGCTTTGTGCTGCTACTGCCATTTTTTTGTTTTATTAGAGTACAAAATTCTTGGTTTCTTTTTTTTTGTTTTTAAATATTTATAGTTGCTGATGTTTCGTGAATAGCGGTTATTTCATAATTTTATTATTGTTATTTTTATTTTTGTATTGTATAGTTTTAGTTTATTTTTAATTTATTCAAACTTTATATCTTCAGTTTTTTTTTTTGTTCATTTAAATTTTATTCACTCTTATTGATTTTTCACTTATGTTACGTTTGAAGTCTATAACTCTCCTCTCTTGAAAACACGTTAAGATTTATTTCTTTTGTTATTTTCCGTTGAGTTAGATAGAGATATATATTTTCTTTGAGTGTATATAGTTTTATTTTATATGCACTTATTTAATAGTTCGTATTAAAGATTTTTTTTTTAACTGATTGATTTGAGTTTACTTCCATATGTTTTTTTTTCACTTAGATTTTTATTTTTCACTTATTTGGTAATTCCTTAAAATATTTAGTTTTAGGTTCTTTTTTTTATTTTCCAGCAATTTACTTGTTCGGAGTAACCAAAAAAAATTTCTGGATTTATAGCTCCGGTAAATGTCGGAAGTTCACTGTTGTTTAAACAGATGTGTCTTAGTGATCTTTTAAGTGTAGGCGTATTAATGGCCAACACTTCACTTTCACAGTAACACTACGTAAGTTCTTTGGCGGATAACACAGATTACAGGAATTAAAAATTTTATATTTTCGCATCAAGCAATCTTTGAGTTATCGACCGACAGCGCCAGTTAAATAGTTTGTTGATTGAGCCGAACAAATGATCCGTATTTAAACTAAGATCAACGCTGAAAGTTAAATAGTTTTTATTTTCCAAGTCGAACAAATGATCCGTATTTAAACTAGGATCAACTCCGAAATAAATTAAACACTGAATAAATTCGTTTTTGGTTTTATTGAATATCGGTTTAAGACTTATTGAACTTTACTGTATAACTTTCAACTTAAGACTAATTTCGAATGTGAGTGAGATTGAGGAGGGGCCTCTATGGGTTACAGAAATAAAGAATAGGAAAAACGGAATATCTCCCAAGGTTGTGAAGGGAAGTAATAGACGATCGACACGTAGATAACGCAGAAAATAGCTTTAAAAGGTAGATCAGCAACTGATAAAATCATTTTATGTTAGTTTAATCTTGGGAGATGTTCTTGGATATTTACGTTGAGGAGAGCCTCAGAGAGAGCAGACGAAACTGCTAGGTCAGGCTTGGGAATCTGTTTACAAGAGCGACCCAGTTTGGGTGGCGCGAATATTCAATTAACTGCTGAGCTGCGTGGCATATATGTTTATCGTGATGAGAAGGCGTTAATACGTCACTTCCCTTCCCTTAAAGAGAAGCCTATACTTGGGCTGGGACTGATGGATATAGTAAGGGTAGTGGAACTTCTTCCATTCCAGTTTGTGGTGGTGTGTCCTGATTTTGGTTTTTTCTTAATTTTAGTTTTGTTATACATCATTATTCTATATATATTTCATTAATTCATTTGTGGGTATTGGCTTAAAATTACAGATTGGATTTAGGTGCTTAATTATATTGGTGACACATTCATTGTTTATTTCTTTATTTTCATTACTATACACTTTGTTTTCTTTTTCAAAATATAATTGTGAATCTGTGTAGTCTAACTGGTAGCCATTTGAGTTGGGGTATGGGTTTGATTAATTTTCTTTCGTTTTCTGAATTGTGTTTTGTAGTAATGCATAAATCTGTTTCTATTATTAATTTTGTAATGGTCAGGGTCTGTTTGTTCTACGTTTTGGGTTGGTTTATATGGGTTGTCCAATTTGCCTTTTTGTATTGGTCCTTTTCTGTATCTTGTGTCGATATCGTGGTCTTCTCTACCTTTGTTTAATTTGTCTATTTTAGTTTTCTTTAGTTCCTGCGTGTTCAAGGTAGGTTGTCCTGCGTATAAAAATATGTGAGCGGGCGTTTGTCCTGTTTTGTTTTGTGATTGTAAGTATAAAGTATAGTTTCTATTTTACTCAGGTCTGTTTCAGTATTTTTCATAGTATTGATTATTCTTATTTTTTCGTTAATGGTCTTATGAAAACGTTCTATATCTGCTACTCCTGTTTTTGTGGTATTTAGCTGTAGTTCTACTCCTTCTGTTTCTAACCATTCTTTTAATGCTAGACTTGAAAATGCATAAATATCTATAACGAATTTGTCTCTACAGAATTCTATACTTGGCGTGAGTTTAAATGGGACTTTGGTATTTCTATGCTCTGACTTTGCTAGATTACAAACTTGACATTCGTTTATAATGTTTTGGATTTGTAGTTGGCTATTTAGAAAAAAGTAGTTTTCACTAAATAATTTCTCAGTTTTCTGGATTCCTGGGTGCAATAACTTTTCATGGTATTGAAGGATTAATTCCTTAAATTCTGCATATGATTTAATGTTTTTTAGTAAAGTTAGGCTTCTAATTACCTTTGTGGTGCTTGGGTTGATAATTTCTTTATGGGCTGCCTGTATTGTTTCAAAATCAACGTCGCTGTCTATGTATAAAGCGCTGTGGTTGTTTACGAAGTAATCTATCAAATACTGTTTGGCTTTTTTATGAGTGAGTGTTTCGTACGAAATATGAATGATCTTTTTCTTATAATAATTCTCCTGTTTTACTTTTTCTGGTCCCTTAGTGAAAATGACTTGTCTATTGTAATTATTTACCGCTTTTTCTGTTAGGGAAATTAAATTCTGGTTGTCTTCTTGGGCGCTGTGCTGTGTAACTTCAGTAAAGAACGCTTCCTCTATAGTAATCCTGGATAGGGCATCTGCTACATGATTTTCTTTGCCTTTGGCGTATTTAATATCGAAGTCGTATTCTGCTAGTCTGAATTTCCACCTTGTTAATTTAGCGTTGGGCTCCTTCATCTTGTGCAACCAGCACAACGGTTGGTGATCACTTGATATTTCAAAATGTCGACCTAGCAAATAGTGTCTAAGCGTTTTCGTTGTTCAAACAATAGCTAGTAGTTCTTTTTCAATCGTACTGTAGTTTGTTTCATGGTCATTAAGTGTTCTGCTAATATAACTTATGGGGTGACCATCTTGAGAAAGTACTGCTCTACATTACAGTTCATTACTAGCATCTGTTGTGAGTACAAATTTGTTCTTCAAGTCTGGTGATCGAAGTATGGGATCGTTAGAAATAAGGAGTTTTAACCTTTTGAATGCCTCAATATATTCCGGGTTTTTACTATCTACTTTTTTGTCCTTTTTAAGACATGTTGTTAGGGGTTTTGCAATCTGTGCGAAATGGGGTATAAACTTTCTATAAAAACCTGTGAGTCCTAAAAATGATTTTATCTCCTTCGGCTTAGTAGGAAGGGGGTAATTTTCTATTGCTCGTAGTTTTTCCGGGTTAGGTCTTATACCTTCTGGAGAAACCATATGTCCTAAGAAATATATGACGTGTTTTAAAAACTCGCATTTATCTAATTGGAGTTTTAGATTAGCATGAGATAATGCTTGAAATACTGCTCTAAGGGATTGAAGATGTTCCTCTAAGGAAGCTGAAAATACAAAAATGTCGTCTAAGTATACCATACAAATTTTATTTAATAGTGGACGAAGTACATCGTTCATACATCGTGGAAAGGTAGCTGGGGCGTTTTTCAGTCCAAATGGCATACGGGTATACTCGTAATGCCCTGTCTTAGTTGTGAAGGCTGTTTTGGGGATAGACTCGGGGTCCATTTCTATTTGGTGAAACCCTTTTATTAAGTCAATTGTAGTAAAATAGTTGCATCCTCCTAATTTGCTTAAGATTTCCATATTTGGTATTGGGTATTTGTCTGCTATTGTTATTTCATTGAGGTTACGGTAGTCTATGGCTATTCTGTATTTCTTCTGTCCGGAGGTGTCTGTTTTCTTGGGTACTACTACAATGGGGCTACAATAAGGGGAATAGCTTTCTCGGATTATTCCCTGATCTAACATTTCTTTTATTTGGTTTTCTACTTCCGTATCTAGTCCGGGTGCGTATCCGTAAGGCTTTCTGTATACTGGGTCATTATGGGATGTTCTAATAGTGTGTTTTACGTTATTAGTGAATGTGAGCTGGTCTTCCTTCTTATATTGAAGGTCCTGGAATTCTTTTAGGAGGGTTATCAATTTTGCTTTTTCTTCGGAATTTAAGTGGTCTAGCCTAAAGGAATTATTCTGTGTATCTTGAATATGTATTTCTTTTGAAGGAAGGAAGGCATCGATCATTTCGTGCACGTGTCCGTATATTGTAACTGTACGGGGTCCGTAATTTACTGATGTAGTTCCCTCGTCAAGTAATTGTCGTTCTAAAATCAAGTCGTATTTAGTTGAAAAAGGATATATCAAAAACTCGTATGGTTTAGGGAAAAGATTATTTTTGGGTAACGTTACTTTCTTTTGTGCAATGAATTGGCCATTACTTGAGTTTATTTTCTTTGCTATCTCTTGGTTTGGTAATTTGAAAAAATTTTGTGTGGCCATATTTACTGTTGAGCCTGTGTCTATTAAGCATTTTAAATTGAGTTCTTTGTGTTTAATAATTATGAATTGGCTTGATCCGAGGCTTGGGGCCGAAAATTCTCAGCCGTTTCAGCTTCTGTTATTAATTCCATAGGAGGTTCAGTTGGTTCTTCTCGTGCCTCTGCCATCTCTTGTATGCCAACCGGATGTTGTTGTGGGGGGTCGTAAGGCATGTAATAAATCGGGATGTTGTTGGGGGGCGGTCCGTAAGGTATGTAAAGATCGAAAGGATATTGGGGATGATTCCCGTAATGCATGTAAGGATTGAACTGTTGATGAGTTTGGTGTAATTCTTCTTGGTAATGAGCCTCATCAAAACTCATACGTGATTGTCCACTGTCAGACGGTCGTTGTCTCTTTAGTGCTGATCCACCGTTCGTTATATTTTCTCTTGTATTTAGTGCGTTTGAATAACTAAGTCCTGGTCGGTTCTGGTCAAATGTATGTTGACGATTCAATGGTCTAGGTTGAGCTATAACAGATACGTTAGGTTGAGGGTGAAGTTGACGGTATTGGTATTGGATTAGGGTTAGTTCTGGGTAATTGAGGTGGTATATATGAAATTGGTTGGCGAATTGGTTGATACATGGCGTTGTATGATGGTTGGAATGGTGTTGTATGATTATAGTAGTTAGTTGTTTGTCTGTGAGTTGCATTGTTAGGTGATTTAATGGGATTTGAGACTGGCTTTGTATTGTTCTTGTATATAGTTGCTATTTCATAAATTCCCTTTTCTTGCAATATATTTATTAATGATGTTAAATTCGGAATTTCGCATTTAATTATTCTTAACTGTATGTGAGTTGGTAATCTTAGAATTAATGTTTCTATACTGGTTCGTATTAGTTGGTTATACAGGGTAGTTTCTGCAGTGTCGCTCTCTAAGTCTAACTTATTTGTTAATATCTGCCGTCTACGTTCGGATTCTTTTAAAAATTCACGAACGTTACCTCGGAATTGTGTATTCCGGAAGTCCTCCAATAGTGGATGATTTGTTTCTGGGGCTTGTAGTTTAGGATCAGATGAGTCCTGAGTTCCGTCCAGGTGGTGAGGTTCGTATCTCCTAGTGTGCGGATGACCTCTCCCGCGATGTTGCGCTCAATGTGTCCGAAGATGGTGAGCTTCTGCCGTTCGTCGGTCGTTTGATATAGTGCCAGGATGAAATCGATGCGGCTGATGAACGTATACAGGGTCTATGGGTCCCCGTTGAAGTGTTCGACTCCTTTTATTTGTCGTTCAACTTGAATCATGTTCGAGTCGGACAGCATTATTGGGCTTTGTGCTGCTACTGCCATTTTTTTTTATTAGAGTACAAAATTGTTGGTTTCTTTTTTTTTTTTGTTTTTAAATGTTTATTGTTGCTGATTTTTCGTGAGTAGCGGTTATTTCATAATTTTATTATTGTTTTTTTTATTTTTAGTTTATTTTTAATTTATTCAAACTTTATATCTTCAGTTTTTTTTTGTTCATTTAAATTTTATTCACTCTTATTGATTTTTCACTTATGTTACGTTTGAAGTCTATAACTCTCCTCTCTTGAAAACACGTTAAGATTTATTTCTTTTGTTATTTTCCGTTGAGCTTAGATATAGTTTATTTAGATATATATTTTCTTTGAGTGTATATAGTTTTATTTTATATGCACTTATTTAATAGTTCGTATTAAAGATTTTTTTTTTTAACTGATTGATTTGAGTTTACTTCCATATGTTTTTTTTCACTTAGATTTTTATTTTTCACTTATTTGGTAATTCCTTAATATATTTAGTTTTAGGTTCTTTTTTTATTTTCCAGCAATTTACTTGTTCGGAGTAACCAAAAAAAATGTCTGGATTTATAGCTCCGGTAAATGTCGGAAGTTCACTGTTGTTTAAACAGATGTGTCTTAGTGATCTTTTAAGTGTAGGCGTATTAATGGCCAACACTTCACTTTCACAGTAACACTACGTAAGTTCTTTGGCGGATAACACAGATTACAGGAATTAAAAATTTTATATTTTCGCATCAATCAATCTTTGAGTTATCGACCGACTGCGCCAGTTAAATAGTTTGTTGATTGAGCCGAACAAATGATCCTTATTTAAACTAAGATCAACGCTGAAAGTTAAATAGTTTTTATTTTCCAAGTCGAACAAATGATCCGTATTTAAACTAGGATCAACTCCGAAATAAATTAAACACTGAATAAATTCGTTTTTGGTTTTATTGAATATCGGTTTAAGACTTATTGAACTTTACTGTATAACTTTCAACTTAAGACTAATTTCGAATGTGAGTGAGATTGAGGAGGGGCCTCTATGGGTTACAGAAATAAAGAATAGGAAAAACGGAATATCTCCCAAGGTTGTGAAGGGAAGTAATAGACGATCGACACGTAGATAACGCAGAAAATAGCTTTAAAAGGTAGATCAGCAACTGATAAAATCATTTTATGTTAGTTTAATCTTGGGAGATGTTCTTGGATATTTACGTTGAGGAGAGCCTCAGAGAGAGCAGACGAAACTGCTAGGTCAGGCTTGGGAATCTGTTTACAAGAGCGACCCAGTTTGGGTGGCGCGAATATTCAATTAACTGCTGAGCTGCGTGGCATATATGTTTATCGTGATGAGAAGGCGTTAATACGTCACTTCCCTTCCCTTAAAGAGAAGCCTATACTTGGGCTGGGACTGATGGATATAGTAAGGGTAGTGGTTTTTTCTTAATTTTAGTTTTGTTATACTATTCTATATATTTCATTAATTCATTTGTGGGTATTGGCTTAAAATTACAGATTGGATTTAGGTGCTTAATTATATTGGTGACACATTCATTGTTTATTTCTTTATTTTCATTACTATACACTTTGTTTTCTTTTTCAAAATATAATTGTGAATCTGTGTAGTCTAACTGGTAGCCATTTGAGTTGGGGTATGGGTTTGATTAATTTTCTTTCGTTTTTTGAATTGTGTTTTGTAGTAATGCATAAATCTGTTTCTATTATTAATTTTGTAATGGTCAGGGTCTGTTTGTTCTACGTTTTGGGTTGGTTTATATGGGTTGTCCAATTTGCCTTTTTGTATTGGTCCTTTTCTGTATCTTGTGTCGATATCGTGGTCTTCTCTACCTTTGTTTAATTTGTCATCGATCATTTCGTGCACGTGTCCGTATATTGTAACAGTTTTCTTTATATTTCTGGTCATTTCTTGTAGTTCTTTGATGTTGTGAGGAGTCTTAAAACTCCCCACAAATCTCCTGTAGGGGAGCGGCCTAGCAACAGACGTGACGAAGGGCAAAGCGGAAAGACCGAGAGTTAACGGTACCGCAGTGGACCTTGGACTCCGCTGGCCAAGGGCGAAGAGGTCGAACGGTAACGGTGCGGGCAGAAAGAGGACGCAGGTGGTTCCAGCACGAGCGTTGCCTCACCCGGGACGATATACCCGTGCCCCATAACATCCTAATCCCAACCGGACCGACTCGTCGTCCACGTCAAGGAGCCAGCGGTACCAAGGAGGCAAGGCGTTGCAACAGGAGCGCCGCAGGAAGTAGCGAGGTCTCCATAATTCTCTAGAAGAATTATTTCTTATATTAGAAATAGCACAATAAACGACTATATCAAGAACCTATTGCTTTTCCTTGGTCGGACAATCACACAAATCATAAATTTGGTGGGACGAACGCACAAACTCTCTGAGCTAGCCGCTGCAATCAGTAGCGAGCGAAATAAAGAAAATCAGTTCGTTACAATGGTTATTCTTGATAACGCATCAGCTACATAGTTGTCTTTTCCCTTTAGATACTCAACTGTAAAATTATACTCCTCTAATTCAAGTCTCATACGAGTTAGTTTAGAGCTCGGATTTATCATAGAGAACAGGTATGTAAGTGGTCTGTGGTCTGTTTTGACAGTGAAATGTCTACCATAAATATATGGTCTGAAATGAGTTATTGCCCAATGAATTGCTGCCAATTCTTGTTCTGTTGTGCTTTTATTACTTTCACCCTTTGTAAACGCTCTTGATGCCACTGGAAGTT
Source organism: Drosophila sechellia (assembly GCF_004382195.2). Taxonomy (NCBI): domain Eukaryota; kingdom Metazoa; phylum Arthropoda; class Insecta; order Diptera; family Drosophilidae; genus Drosophila; species Drosophila sechellia. The sequence continues at coordinate 1,259,788 of NC_045950.1, read as the reverse complement.
GGAGACCTTTTTTGCATTGAGTTAACACTGTTCCACAAGCTTGCTTACTTGCATCCATTATTATGCAAAATTCTTTGCTGGAATTTGGGTATTGTAATAAATTGGGATTAATTAATGCCGATTTGATATGTTCGAAGGCATGCTGGCATTCAGCTGTCCATTCGAATTTTACATCTTTTTTAAATAATCTGGTTATGTGACGAGAATATTCGGCAAAATTTTGGATAAAACGTCTATAGTAATTGCAAAATGCAATAAATCGTCTAGCACTGTCCGCATCGTGTGGGACTGGATAATTTTTGATGACGTCATACCTTTTGTCATCTGGCAAGATTCCTTTATCTGTGTATTTGTGTCCCAAAAATGTGACTTCATGCATGAAAAATGAACATTTTTCTGGATGTAGCTTTAGGTTGTATTTCCTGCATTTCTCAAAAACATCAGTCAAGTTTTTAACCATATGTTTTTCGGAACAACCAATAACTATTAAATCATCCATATACATGAATGCTTGAGAAGGTTCAAGTCCAGAGAAAGCTATAGTCATCATTCTCTGAAAAGAATTCGGTGCTATTTTTAGACCGAATGGTAATCGCGTGAAGCGATATGAGCCATTGCTCGTTGAAAAAGACGTTACATCTCTTGAACTTTCTTCGAGTTCAATTTGATGAAAACCTGACATGAAGTCTAGGCATAAAAAATATTTTGCTCTACCTAGTTGATCTAAAATATCATCAATTCTAGGGAGTGGGAATTTATCGGACAACAATTTTTTATTAATTTGACGATAGTCAATTACTAATCGCCATTTTTTCTTGTCAGAACCAGGAAGAGATTTCTTTGGAACTAACAAAAGTGGGCTGTTATATGGGGACACAGACGGTTCGACTATTTTGTTATTAATTAAATTTTCTACCTGTACTTGAATTTCCTCAAGTTGACTATGAGGATTTCTATCATTTTTAATATATACTGGTTCATCATCTGTCAATCTTAGCTTTTGTTTGTAGAAATTATTTGTTGTAATTGATTCGGTTTCAAGGGAGAGATTTCTTTGGAACTAACAAAAGTGGGCTGTTATATGGGGACACAGACGGTTTGACTATTTTGTTATTAATTAAATTTTCTACCTGTACTTGAATTTCCTCAAGTTGACTATGAGGATTTCTATCATTTTTAATATATACTGGTTCATCATCTGTCAATCTTAGCTTTTGTTTGTAGAAATTATTTGTTGTGATTGATTCGGTTTCGAGTCCGAATACATCGCTATACTTGGTGCATAAATCTGTTAGTGTAGATTTGAATTGTGGTGGAAAATTTTGTGTTAATTGAGACATGACAGTTTTTTCTCTTGCTTCAGGATCCGAATACATCGCTATACTTGGTGCATAAATCTGTTAGTGTAGATTTGAATTGTGGTGGAAAATGTTGTGTTAATTGAGACATGACAGTTTTTTCTCTTGCTTCAGGATTGGTTTGAACTATGTCATAGTTCGAAAGTGATTGATATTGTAGATCTTTTATATTTACTATTTGATCTTTATTATTTGTATTTAGCAATCGGACAAATGCATTTTTGGTTGTTGCAACTGTGTTTGCAACATAAATGCCTTTTTGAATTTCCTGGTTTTTTTCTTTTTTGAGGATAGTTGTATTTTTCGGACAACCTGGGATCTTGCTGGTAGAATTATTGAGTTATTACCAGAGCTGTATGTTATTGGAACGTATATTGGGAAATTCAAATTAGTTGGTCTCATCTTGAGCCAATCTTCTGTTTGATTAAAATCTAATTGACAATTAAATTTCTTTATGAAATCAATTCCTAATATTCCATCACATGGGATTAAGAAATATGAATCTACTATATGAAAATCGTGTGGAATTATGTAATTGCCTGTCTGTATCTCAATTGAAGTTAATCCTTTGGATTGAATTAATTCTTGTCCTATTCCTTGAATATTAATTTTATTGTTGCCTTGGATATCATTAAAGATATCAGAATTTTCTTTTAGAAGAGAAATATCTGCACCTGTGTCTATTAAAAAGACAAGTTTTTTATTTGTTTCTACATTGACAAAATTAACAAATATGTTTTGGCTAAGATTAATTGTGTGAACCTTGTATCTATTTATTGATGGGCAGCTAAAGGGTGTTCGGAGTTTCCCGAGTTATTTTGGGCTACTCTTACATATCCCTGATTATTGTTGTTTTGGCCTCGGTTCGAGTTGCCACGGCCTCTAAAGTTTCCTCTATTATTATTATTATTGGTATTGTTATAACGATGACCGCCCCTTGTGTTATAACGACCGCGGTATGTACCGCGCTGAGTCTGATTTTGGTAGAACAGAACAGCGTTGGAATGTCCAGTTGCTTCTGTGCAACTGTCTATAAATTTAGATATGGCATCGTTCATGCTGTTGAACGTGCCTGCTTGCATGATAACTTTTACCTTATCGGGTAACGGGCGAACGCGAAGAAAAGGAGCAGTGCGAGCATCGGGCGGCAAGAAGGACGAATCGCCACAATCGAGTGGGGATTCTGGGAGCGAAGGAGAAGGACCCGACGTGCCATAAGGATCGTTGGAGTCAGTGGCTAGCACAGGTGGTTCCAGGACGAGCGTTGCCTCACCCGGGACGATACTCCCGTGCCCCATAACATCCTAGATCCGTTACGGCCGGCGGAAGGACCTTCGGAAGCTAAGGCAAAGAACCCGACGTGTCCGTAAGGGTCAGTGGAGTCAGTGGTCGGTACAGGTGGTTCCAGGACGAGCGTTGCCTCACCCGGGACGATATACCCGTGCCCCATAACATCCTAGTCCCGACCGGACCGACTTGTCGTCCACGTCAAGGAGCCAGCGGTACCAAGGAGGCAAGGCGTTGCAACAGGAGCGCCGCAGGAAGTAGCGAGGTATCCATAAGTCTCTAGAAGAATCATTCCCTATATTATAAATAGCACAATAAACGACTATATCAAGAACCTATTGCTTTTCCTTGGTCGGGCAATCACACAAATCATAAATTTGGTGGGACGAACGCACAAACTCTCTGAGCTAGCCGCTGCAAGCGAGCGAAATAAAGAAAATCAGTTCGTTACAATGGTTATTCTTGATAACGCATCAGCTACATAGTTGTCTTTTCCCTTTAGATACTCAACTGTAAAATTATACTCCTCTAATTCAAGTCTCATACGAGTTAGTTTAGAGCTCGGATTTATCATAGAGAACAGGTATGTAAGTGGTCTGTGGTCTGTTTTGACAGTGAAATGTCTACCATAAATATATGGTCTGAAATGAGTTATTGCCCAATGAATTGCTGCCAATTCTTGTTCTGTTGTGCTTTTATTACTTTCACCCTTTGTAAACGCTCTTGATGCCACTGGAAGTTGGAGACCTTTTTTGCATTGAGTTAACACTGCTCCACAAGCTTGCTTACTTGCATCCATTATTATGCAAAATTCTTTGCTGGAATTTGGGTATTGTAATAAATTGGGATTAATTAATGCCGATTTGATATGTTCGAAGGCATGCTGGCATTCAGCTGTCCATTCGAATTTTACATCTTTTTTAAATAATCTGGTTATGTGACGAGAATATTCGGCAAAATTTGGGATAAAACGTCTATAGTAATTGCAAAATGCAATAAATCGTCTAGCACTGTCCGCATCGTGTGGGACTGGATAATTTTTGATGACGTCATACTTTTTGTCATCTGGCAAGATTCCTTTATCTGTGCATTTGTGTCCCAAAAATGTGACTTCATTCATGAAAAATGAACATTTTTCTGGATGTAGCTTTAGGTTGTATTTCCTGCATTTCTCAAAAACATCAGTCAAGTTTTTAACCATATGTTTTTCGGAACAATCAATAACTATTAAATCATCCATATACATGAATGCTTGAGAAGGTTCAAGTCCAGAGAAAGCTATAGTCATCATTCTCTGAAAAGAATTCGGTGCTATTTTTAGACCGAATGGTAATCGCGTGAAGCGATATGAGCCATTGCTCGTTGAAAAAGACGTTACATCTCTTGAACTTTCTTCGAGTTCAATTTGATGAAAACCTGACATGAAGTCTAGGCATGAAAAATATTTTGCTCTACCTAGTTGATCTAAAATATCATCAATTCTAGGGAGTGGGAATTTATCGGACAACAATTTTTTATTAATTTGACGATAGTCAATTACTAATCGCCATTTTTTCTTGTCAGAACCAGGAAGAGATTTCTTTGGAACTAACAAAAGTGGGCTGTTATATGGGGACACAGACGGTTCGACTATTTTGTTATTAATTAAATTTTCTACCTGTACTTGAATTTCCTCAAGTTGACTATGAGGATTTCTATCATTTTTAATATATACTGGTTCATCATCTGTCAATCTTAGCTTTTGTTTGTAGAAATTATTTGTTGTGATTGATTCGGTTTCAAGGGAGAGATTTCTTTGGAACTAACAAAAGTGGGCTGTTATATGGGGACACATACGGTTCGACTATTTTGTTATTAATTAAATTTTCTACCTGTACTTGAATTTCCTCAAGTTGACTATGAGGATTTCTATCATTTTTAATATATACTGGTTCATCATCTGTCAATCTTAGCTTTTGTTTGTAGAAATTATTTGTTGTGATTGATTCGGTTTCGAGTCCGAATACATCGCTATACTTGGTGCATAAATCTGTTAGTGTAGATTTGAATTGTGGTAGAAAATTTTGTGTTAATTGAGACATGACAGTTTTTTCTCTTGCTTCAGGATTGGTTTGAACTATGTCATAGTTCGAAAGTGATTGATATTGTAGATCTTTTATATTTACTATTTGATCTTTATTATTTGTATTTAGCAATCGGACAAATGCATTTTTGGTTGTTGCGACTGTGTTTGCAACATAAATGCCTTTTTGAATTTCCTGGTTTTTTTCTTTTTTGAGGATAGTTGTATTTTTCGGACAACCTGGGATCTTGCTGGTAGAATTATTGAGTTATTACCAGAGCTGTATGTTATTGGAACGTATATTGGGAAATTCAAATTAGTTGGTCTCATCTTGAGCCAATCTTCTGTTTGATTAAAATCTAATTGACAATTAAATTTCTTTATGAAATCAATTCCTAATATTCCATCACATGGGATTAAGAAATATGAATCTACTATATGAAAATCGTGTGGAATTATGTAATTGCCTGTCTGTATCTCAATTGAAGTTAATCCTTTGGATTGAATTAATTCTTGTCCTATTCCTTGAATATTAATTTTATTGTTGCCTTGGATATCATTAAAGATATTAGAATTTACTTTTAGAAGAGAAATATCTGCACCTGTGTCTATTAAAAAGATAAGTTTTTTATTTGTTTCTACATTGACAAAATTAACAAATATGTTTTGGCTAAGATTTATTGCGTGAACCTTGTATCTTTTTATTGATGGGCAGCTAAAGGGTGTTCGGAGATTCCCGAGTTATTTTGGGCTACTCTTACATATCCCTGATTATTGTTGTTTTGGCCTCGGTTCGAGTTGCCACGGCCTCTAAAGTTTCCTCTATTATTATTATTATTGGTATTGTTATAACGATGACCGCCCCTTGTGTTATAACGACCGCGGTATGTACCGCGCTGAGTCTGATTTTGGTAGAACAGAACAGCGTTGGAATGTCTAGTTGCTTCTGTGCAACTGTCTATAAATTTAGATATGGCATCGTTCATGCTGTTGAACGTGCCTGCTTGCATGATAACTTTTACCTTATCAATCGAGCAATTCCTCGTCATTGCTTTGACGGCTTGTGTCGTGCTATATTTGTTTGCAAGTTCTGGTTTCAAACCATCACTAATATAAGCACCTCTTGCGTGTAAAGGTTGGCTGTTTTGTTCTTTTGCTGCAGATTTAGTAATTTTGCAGAGAGTACCTCAACAGATTCCCCCTCGCGAGAGTTTATCTTTAATTTCCTGTATAGTATTTTCCGTGCTAATCAGATTCCTAGCATGACCTTTTAGTTTGGTCTTAATGACATTGACTGCTAAAGTCTCATGTTCTCCTTTTATCGAATCTAACAAGTTCAGAGCGTCTTTGAAACTCTGTAGGTTTTCTGCTTTGCCGTCGTACTCAAATAATAGAGACGAGGCTGTTTTTAGGAAATCTACTACTGATTGTGCCATCTTGTTTACTATTTTACTTTCTGTTGGCCTATTTCTTTCCTCAGCAATTACGTCTAGTAATAGTTCAGCTGGGAAATTTAGTGTATTTGGAACAAGTACTTGTAACTTGTGCCTTTGTGACACATATAATATGTTCTCTTTTAATCGAGATATTATATCTTTTACTTGTGTCTGTTGTAGCGAAGAAAATTTCGTATTGTGGTCAAGTATTATGACACGAACCTCGTTATATTTTCCTAATAGTGTCTCTAAATGTTTTATCTTTGTATCGTTACTTATCGGTGCACTCTTATTGAGGCACTTAAACGATCTATCAAAGTCTTCCCGCAGTTTCTTGATTTTAGCTATTATATTTAGCCAATCCATCAAGTTAGGAACTGGGGTGTTAATAAAAAGATTTATTTAATAAATTTAATAAAAAGATTTATTTAATTATATTTTATATTTCATTTTATATTTTTATATTTATTTATATGTTCATAACTAGGCTTTTTTTTTTCTTTCCTTTTTGAAGCTTTTGACATGGCAGTTTTATTCTTGCTTACTTGGGTTAAATTTGTTTTTTTTTTTTGCTTTATTTATTGCCTTTCAGCTATCAAACCCTGTCCAAGTCATTAGCTCTGCTTACATATCTTTTCTTAAGGCATTTACTATGCATTTTGTATATTTTATAACATGTATTTATTAACATAATTATTGTTATAATAATTAAACAAATTATTATGTAATCCAGGTTTAAAGGAACAACTTCGACCTTGTTGATTACATTGGCAGTGGAGTCCACTGACTTAACATCTACTAGACCCATTTTTTAAAAGAGTTTTTCTCCTAATACAGTATTTTCTGAATATATTGGGTCTGGGTAAAATTTGCTTATAGAGTTGTCAAATGACATTTACTTATTTTTTATTTATTGATTTTGTTTTTTTTTTTTAATTTTAAAATATCTATTTTTTTTGTTAAGACGCCTTGCGGCGGTGAGAAATTTAAAATTAATTCATCCGTATGAATTTACAGGTTACCTTCTCATCGGGCAGAAAAGGTTCCGCTCAATGTTACAATTGGTTTTTATAATTATTAAAAAAATATGCATCGCAGTGCAATCAGAAAAAAATTTTGCACACAGTGCTATTAAAAAAAAATTTTGCGCTCTTTGAAGCGCTGTCGGTTCCCTCTTGTCATTTGTTGTTGGAGATCCACCGTTGTTGTAGTGTGCGGTGGTGTGCGCACCACAATGTGAATACTATTCCCGCGTTGACGTAGTGGGCGGGTTGCACACCACGTTATCCTGTGTCAGCTGGGCGTCGCCGGTGTTGGCACGCTGACACGCCCTCGATGACGTAGTGAGCGAGCTGCTCACCACGTTGATGATAATGTCCTTTTGTTAGTGTTGGGTTCCGGTGTTGCAATGCCTGCAGGTGCGTTCACAATGTGGTGTGAACAAGGGTCCCTCGCAGTCCTTCGGACAGATCTTCTTAAATTTCGGAAGGCTTTTTGGCTGGGTAGGTTGAATATTATTAATTTTTGGTATGCATTTTATTTCATTTACTGAGTGAGCGGGTGTGGTTGAGTTTGTTTCATTAAGATATTTGACGTAGTGGTCTAGCTCTGCTTGTAGTTTTTGAGCTTTCGACCATACTGGCGGTGGAGTGTTCGTATATAATAGCCACTTTAGGTGCGCTATTCTCTTCTTTGCTTTATTTCGAACTCCGCCCCTGATTTTACCCATCACACTCACACTCTACTCACTCAGATCATTGTTTCTCCGCTCCAGCTGTTTTTTGAAATTGTTGCGTGGTCAAAAGTTTTTTTCCTTTTGCGGAGCGTCGAATGCCGGGCGTGCTGATCTTCTCACATCCAGTGCTTGCTGATGTAAGTTGGAATTTATCACAAGCGGCTTCCTTTTTTCCTTTTCCTTCTGCTACAGCTTATACGTGTCCTGTCACGGTCGCCAGGTTGTATCACCCAGTTGAAAGATTGGTTTTCAGTTTTGAATTCACTCTTTATTGATTTGTAGGAGCAGGGAAGGTCTCGATCCGTTCGAAGTTAATTCGTCAATTATTTTGCCGATATACATACAATGGTTTCTTAGCCTAAGTCGAGGACTAGCGCTGCCGGCATAGCCTGCAGCGCAGCGACGCTTATATGCGTTTCCTATATATATATATATATATTGTCGCCGAGCGACGGTGCTGGAGGAGGGGTGCTATAGGCACACATATTAGCGGTCAGCGCTTGGCCAGCGTGAGTACTGCTGATCATGCAAATTAGGTACGTTGCCCTCAACATACGCTTGGGCTGAACTGTTTATGTACACATTGCAACAGAGTGCTACAATGTGATTGTATATTATGAATACAGTGGTTAACCGATATGTGTGCATACTACACTTTAGTTCTGGTCCACCGGTCGTTATATTTTCTCTTGTATTTAGTGCGTTTGAATAACTAAGTCCTGGTCGGTTCTGGTCAAATGTATGTTGACGATTCAATGGTCTAGGGTGAGCTATAACAGATACGTTAGGTTGAGGGTGAAGTTGACAGTATTGGTATTGGGAGAACGGATTAGGGTTAGTTCTGGGTAATTGAGGTAGTATATATGAAATTGGTTGGCGAATTGGTTGATACATGGCGTTGTATGATGGTTGGAATGGTGTTGTATGATTATAGTAGTTAGTTGTTTGTCTGTGAGTTGCATTGTTAGGTGATTTAATGGGATTTGAGACTGGCTTTGTATTGTTCTTGTATGTAGTTGCTATTTCATAAATTCCCTTTTCTTGCAATATATTTATTAATGATCTTAAATTCGGAATTTCGCATTTAATTATTCTTAACTGTATGTGAGTTGGTAATCTTAGAATTAATGTTTCTATACTGGTTCGTATTAGTTGGTTATACGGGGTAGTTTCTGCAGTGTCGCTTTCTAAGTCTAACTTATTTGTTAATATCTGCCGTCTACGTTCGGCTTCTTCTAAAAATTCACGAACGTTACCTCGGAATTGGGTATTTCAGAAGTCCTCCAATAGTGGATGATTTGTCTCTGGGGCTTGTAGTTTAGGATCAGATGAGTCCTGAGTTCCGTCCATGTGGTGAGGTTCGTAACTCCTAGTGTGCGGATGACCTCTCCCGCGATGTTGCGCTCAATGTGTCCGAAGATGGTGAGCTTCTGCCGTTCGTCGGTCGTTTGATATAGTGCCAGGATGAAATCGATGCGGCTGATGAACGTATACAGGGCCTATGGGTCCCCGTTGAAGTGTTCGACTCCTTTTATTTGTCGTTCAACTTGAATCATGTTCGAGTCGGACAGCATTATTGGGCTTTGTGCTGCTACTGCCATTTTTTTTTTTATTAGAGTACAAAATTGTTGGTTTCTTTTTTTTTGTTTTTAAATGTTTATAGTTGCTGATGTTTCGTGAATAGCGGTTATTTCATAATTTTATTATTGTTATTTTTATTTTTGTATTGTATAGTTTTAGTTTATTTTTAATTTATTCAAACTTTATATCTTCAGTTTTTTTTTTTGTTCATTTAAATTTTATTCACTTTTATTGATTTTTCACTTATGTTACGTTTGAAGTCTATAACTCTCCTCTCTTGAAAACACGTTAAGATTTATTTCTTTTGTTATTTTCCGTTGAGTTAGATAGAGATATATATTTTCTTTGAGTGTATATAGTTTTATTTTATATGCACTTATTTAATAGTTCGTATTAAAGATTTTTTTTTAACTGATTGATTTGGGTTTACTTCCTTATGTTTTGTTTCACTTAGATTTTAATTTTTCACTTATTTGGTAATTCCTTAATATATTTAGTTTTAGGTTCTTTTTTTTTATTTTTTTATTTTCCAGCAATTCACTTGTTCCGAGTAACCAAAAAAAATTTCTGGATTTATAGCTCCGGTAAATGTCGGAAGTTCACTGTTGTTTAAACAGATGTGTCTCACTGATCTTTTAAGTGTAGGCGTATTAATGGCCAACACCTTACTTTCACAGTAACACTACGTAAGTTCTTTGGCGGATAACACAGATTACAGGAATTAAAAATTTTATATTTTCGCATCAAGCAATCTTAGAGTTATCGACCGACTGCGCCAGTTAAATAGTTTGCTGATTGAGCCGAACAAATGATCCGTATTTAAACTAAGATCAACGCTGAAAGTTAAATAGTTTTTATTTTCCAAGTCGAACAAATGATCCGTATTTAAACTAGGATCAACTCCGAAATAAATTAAACACTGAATAAATTCGTTTTTGGTTTTATTGAATATCGGTTTAAGACTTATTGAACTTTACTGTATAACTTTCAACTTAAGACTAATTTCGAATGTGAGTGAGATTGAGGAGGGGCCTCTATGGGTTACAGAAATAAAGAATAGGAAAAACGGAATATCTCCCAAGGTTGTGAAGGGAAGTAATAGACGATCGACACGTAGATAACGCAGAAAATAGCTTTAAACGGTAGATCAGTAACTGATAAAATCATTTTATGTTAGTTTAATCTTGGGAGATGTTCTTGGATATTTACGTTGAGGAGAGCCTCAGAGAGAGCAGGCGAAACTGCTAGGTCATGCTTGGGAATCTGTTTACAAGAGCGACCCAGTTTGGGTGGCGCGAATATTCAATTAACTGCTGAGCTCCGTGGCATATATGTTTATCGTGATGAGAAGGCGTGAATACGTCACTTCCCTTCCCTTAAAGAGAAGCCTATACTTGGGCTGGGACTGATGGATATAGTAAGGGTAGTGGAACTTCTTCCATTCCAGTTTGTGGTGGTGTGTCCTGATTTTGGTTTTTTCTTAATTTTAGTTTTGTATACATCATTATTCTATATATTTCATTAATTCATTTGTGGGTATTGGCTTAAAATTACAGATTGGATTTAGGTGCTTAATTATATTGGTGACACATTCATTGTTTATTTCTTTATTTTCATTACTATACACTTTGTTTTCTTTTTCAAAATATAATTGTGAATCTGTGTAGTCTAACTGGTAGCCATCATTTGAGTCGGGGTATGGGTTTGATTAATTTTCTTTCGTTTTTTTAATTGTGTTTTGTAGTAACATAGCTCTGTTTCTATTATTAATTTTGTAATGGTCAGGGTCTGTTTGTTCTACGTTTTTGGTTGGTTTATATGGGTTGTCCAATTTGCCTTTTTGTATTGGTCCTTTTCTGTGTCTTGTGTCGATATCGTGGTCTTCTCTACCTTTGTTTAATTTGTCTATTTTAGTTTTCTTTAGTTCCTGCGTGTTCAAGGTAGGTTGTCCTGCGTATAAAAATATGTGAGCGGGCGTTTGTTCCGTGGTGTCATGTTTTGTTTTGTGATTGTAAGTATAAATTATAGTTTCGATTTTACTCAGGTCTGTTTCAGTATTTTTCATAGTTTTGATTATTATTATTTTTTCGTTAATGGTCTTATGAAAACGTTCTATATCTGCTACTCCTGTTTTTGTGGTATTTAGCTGTAGTTCTACTCCTTCTGTTTCTAACCATTCTTTTAATGCTAGACTTGAAAATGCACCATCTCTGTCTGCTTTTAATAGCTTCGGTTTTCCTAATTGAGTAAATATGCGCATCAGGGCGTTCTTGCATTCTATCCAGTCCTTGGTTTTAATCTGCTCTAGTGTAGCGAATTTTGAATAAGTGTCTATGCAGCTCAAATAGTGTTTGCCTTCGGCTGAATAAATATCTATAACGAATTTGACTCTACAGAATTCTATACTTGGCGTGAGTTTAAATGGGACTTTGGTATTTCTATGCTCTGACTTTGCTATATTACCAACTTGACATTCGTTTATAATGTTTTGGATTTGTAGTTGGCTATTTGGAAAAAAGTAGTTTTCACTAAATAATTTCTCAGTTTTCTGGATTCCTGGGTGCAATAACTTTTCATGGTATTGAAGGATTAATTCCTTAAATTCTGCATATGATTTAATGTTTTTTAGTAAAGTTAGGCTTCTAATTACCTTTGTGGTGCTTGGGTTGATAATTTCTTTATGGGCTGCCTGTATTGTTTCAAAATCAACGTCGCTGTCTTGTGGTTGTTTACGAAGTAATCTATCAAATACTGTTTGGCTTTTTTATGAGTGAGTGTTTCGTACGAAATATGAATGATCTTTTTCTTATAATAATTCTCCTGTTTTACTTTTTCTGGTCCCTTAGTGAAAATGACTTGTCTATTGTAATTATTTACCGCTTTTTCTGTTAGGGAAATTAAATTCTGGTTGTCTTCTTGGGCGCTGTGCTGTGTAACTTCAGTAAAGAACGCTTCCTCTATAGTAATCCTGGATAGGGCATCTGCTACATGATTTTCTTTGCCTTTGGCGTATTTAATATCGAAGTCGTATTCTGCTAGTCTAAATTTCCACCTATTAGAATCAGCACAACGGTTGGTGATCACTTGCTATTTCAAAGTGTCGACCTAGCAAATAGTGTCTAAACGTTTTCGTTGCCCAAACAATAGCTAGTAGTTCTTTTTCAATCGTACTGTAGTTTGTTTCATGGTCGTTAAGTGTTCTGCTAATATAACTTATGGGGTGACCATCTTGAGAAAGTACTGCTCCTAGAGCTACATTACTAGCGTCTGTTGTGAGTACAAATTTTTTCTTGAAGTCTGGTGATCGAAGTATGGGATCGTTAGAAATAAGGAGTTTTAACCTTTTGAATGGCTCAATATATTCCGGGTTTTTACTATCTACTTTTTTGTCCTTTTTAAGACATGTTGTTAGGGGTTTTTCAATCTGTGCGAAATGGGGTATGAACTTTCTATAAAAACCTGTGAGTCCTTAAAATGATTTTATCTCCTTCGGCTTAGTAGGAAGGGGGTAATTTTCTATTGCTCGTAGTTTTTCCGGTTTAGGTATTATACCTTCTGGAGAAACTATATGTCCTAAGAAATATGTGTCGTGTTTTAAAAATTCTCATTTTTCTAATTGCAGTTTTAGATTAGCATTAGATAATGCTTGAAAGACTGCTCTAAGGGATTGAAGATGTTCCTCTAAGGAAGCTGAAAATACAATAATGTCGTCTAAGTATACCATACAGATTTTATTTAATAGTGGACGAAGTACATCGTTCATACATCGTTGGAAGGTAGCTGGGGCGTTTTTCAGTCCAAATGGCATACGGGTATACTCGTAATGCCCTGTCTTAGTTGTGAAGGCTGTTTTGGGGATAGACTCGGGGTCCATTTCTATTTGGTGAAACCCTTTGATTAAGTCAATTGTAGTAAAATAGTTGCATCCTCCTAACTTGCTTAAGATTTCCATATTTGGTATTGGGTATTTGTCTGCTATTGTTATTTCATTGAGGTTACGGTAGGTATGGCTATTCTGTATTTCTTCTGTCCGGAGGTGTCTGTTTTCTTGGGTACTACTACAATGGGGCTACAATAAGGGGAATAGCTTTCTCGGATTATTCCCTGATCTAACATTGCTTTTATTTGGTTTTCTACTTTTTTACGTTATTAGCGAATGTGAGCTGGTCTCCCTTCTTATATTGAAGGTCCTGGAATTCTTTTAGGAGGGTTATCAATTTTGCTTTTTCTTCGGAATTTAAGTGGTCTAGCCTAAAGGAATTATTCTGTGTATCTTGAATATGTATTTCTTCTGAAGGAAGGAAGGCATCGATCATTTCGTGCACGTGTCCGTATATTGTAACAGTTTTCTTTATATTTCTGGTCATTTCTTGTAGTTGTTTGATGGTTATTCTTGATAACGCATCAGCTACATAGTTGTCTTTTCCCTTTAGATACTCAACTGTAAAATTATACTCCTCTAATTCAAGTCTCATACGAGTTAGTTTAGAGCTCGGATTTATCATAGAGAACAGGTATGTAAGTGGTCTGTGGTCTGTTTTGAGAGTGCAATGTCTACCATAAATATATGGTCTGAAATGAGTTATTGCCCAATGAATTGCTGCCAATTCTTGTTCTGTTGTGCTTTTATTACTGTCACCCTTTGTACCTTTTTTTTGCATTGAGTTAACACTGCTCCACAAGCTTGCTTACTTGCATCCGTTATTATGCAAAACTCTTTGCTGAAATTTGGGTATTGTAATAAATTGGGATTAATTAATGCCGATTTGAGATGTTCGAAGGCATGCTGGCATTCAGCTGTCCATTCGAATTTTACATCTTTTTTACATAATCTTGTTATGTGACGAGAATATTCGGCAAAATTTGGGATAAAACGTATATAGTAATTGCAAAATGCAATATATCGTCTAGCACTGTCCGCATGGTGTGGGACTGGATAATTTTTGATGACGTCATACTTTTTGTCATCTTGCAAGATTCCTTTATCTGTGCATTTGTGTCCCAAAAATGTGACTTCATGCATGAAAAATGAACATTTTTCTGGATGTAGCTTTAGGTTGTATTTCCTGCATTTCTCAAAAAACATCAGTCAAGTTTTTAACCATATGTTTTTCGGAACAACCAATAACTATTAAATCATCCATATACAGGAATGCTTGAGAAGGTTCAAGTCCAGAGAAAGCTATAGTCATCATTCTCTGAAAAGAATTCGGTGCTATTTTTAGACCGAATGGTAATCGCGTGAAGCGATATGAGCCATTGCTCGTTGAAAAAGACGTTACATCTCTTGAACTTTCTTCGAGTTCAATTTGATGAAAACCTGACATTAAGTCTAGGCATGAAAAATATTTTGCTCTACCTAGTTGATCTAAAATATCATCAATTCTAGGGAGTGGGAATTTATCGGACAACAATTTTTTATTAATTTGACGATAGTCAATTACTAATCGCCATTTTTTCTTGTCAGAACCAGGAAGAGATTTCTTTGGAACTAACAAAAGTGGGCTGTTATATGGGGACACAGACGGTTCGACTATTTTGTTATTAATTAATTTTTCTACCTGTACTTGAATTTCGTCAAGTTGACTATGAGGATTTCTATAATTTTTAATATATACTGGTTCATAATGTAGATCTTTTATATTTACTATTTGATCTTTATTATTTGTATTTTGCAATCAAACAAATGCATTTTTGGTTGTTCCAACTGTGTTTGCAACATAAATGCCTTTTTGAATTTCCTGGTTTTTTATTAAAACACTATCTTCATTTGAGGATAGTTGTATTTTTCGGACAACCTGGGATCTTGCTGGTAGAATTATTGAGTTATTACCAGAGCTGTATGTTATTGGAACGTATATTGGGAAATTCAAATTAGTTGGTCTCATCTTGAGCCAATCTTCTGTTTGATTAAAATCTAATTGACAATTGAATTTCTTTATGAAATCAATTCCTAATATTCCATCACATGGGATTAAGAAATGTGAATCTACTATATGAAAATCGTGTGGAATTATGTAATTGTCTGTTTGTATCTCAATTGAAGTTAATCCTTTGGATTGAATTAATTCTTGTCCTATTCCTCGAATATTAATTTTATTGTTGCCTTGGATATCATTAAAGATATTAGAATTTTCTTTTAGAAGAGAAATATCTGCACCTGTGTCTATTAAAAAGATAAGTTTTTTATTTGTTTCTACATTGACAAAATTAACAAATATGTTTTGGCTAAGATTTATTGCGTGAACCTTGTATCTTTTTATTGATGGGCAGCTAAAGGGTGTTCGGAGTTTCCCGAGTTATTTTGGGCTACTCTTACATATCCCTGATTATTGTTGTTTTGGCCTCGGTTCGAGTTGCCACGGCCTCTAAAGTTTCCTCTATTATTATTATTATTGGTATTGTTATAACGATGACCGCCCCCTGTGTTTTAACGACCGCGGTATGTACCGCGCCGAGTCTGATTTTGGTAGAACAGAACAGCGTTGGAATGTCCAGTTGCTTCTGTGCAACTGTCTATAAATTTAGATATGGCATCGTTCATGCTGTTGAACGTGCCTGCTTGCATGATCTGTGTAGTCTAACTGGTAGCCATCATTTGAGTCGGGGTATGGGTTTGATTAATTTTCTTTCGTTTTTTTAATTGTGTTTTGTAGTAATGCATAGCTATGTTTCTATTATTAATTTTGTAATGGTCAGGGTCTGTTTGTTCTACGTTTTTGGTTGGTTTATATGGGTTGTCCAATTTGCCTTTTTGTATTGGTACTTTTCTGTATCTTGTGTCGATATCGTGGTCTTCTCTACCTTTGTTTAATTTGTCTATTTTAGTTTTCTTTAGTTCCTGCGTGTTCAAGGTAGGTTGTCCTGCGTATAAAAATATGTGAGCGGGCGTTTGTCCCGTGGTGTCATGTTTTGTTTTGTGATTGTAAGTATAAAGTATAGTTTCTATTTTACTCAGTTCTATTTCAGTATTTTTCATAGTATTGATTATTCAAATTTTTTCGTTAATGGTCTTATGATCTATCTATATCTATCTATGTCTGCTACTCCTGTTTTTGTGGTATTTAGCTGTAGTTCTACTCCTTCTGTTTCTAACCATTCTTTTAATGCTAGACTTGAAAATGCACCATCTCTGTCTGCTTTTAATAGCTTCGGTTTTCCTAATTGAGTAAATATGCGCATCAGGGCGTTCTTGCATTCTATCCAGTCCTTGGTTTTAATCTGCTCTAGTGTAGCGAATTTTGAATAAGTGTCTATGCAGCTCAAATAGTGTTTGCCTTCGGCTGAATAAATATCTATAACGAATTTGTCTCTACAGAATTCTATACTTGGCGTGAGTTTAAATGGGACTTTGGTATTTCTATGCTCTGACTTTGCTAGATTACAAACTTGACATTCGTTTATAATGTTTTGGATTTGTAGTTGGCTATTTGGAAAAAAGTAGTTTTCACTAAATAATTTCTCAGTTTTCTGGATTCCTGGGTGCAATAACTTTTCATGGTATTGAAGGATTAATTCCTTAAATTCTGCATATGATTTAATGTTTTTTAGTAAAGTTAGGCTTCTAATTACCTTTGTGGTGCTTGGGTTGATAATTTCTTTATGGGCTGCCTGTATTGTTTCAAAATCAACGTCGCTGTCTATGTATAAAGCGCTGTGGTTGTTTACGAAGTAATCTATCAAATACTGTTTGGCTTTTTTATGAGTGAGTGTTTCGTACGAAATATGAAAGATCTTTTTCTTATAATAATTCTCCTGTTTTACTTTTTCTGGTGCCTTAGTGAAAATGACTTGTCTATTGTAATTATTTACCGCTTTTTCTGTTAGGAAAATTAAATTCTGGTTGTCTTCTTGGGCGCTGTGCTGTGTAGCTTTATTAAAGAACGCTTCCTCTATAGTAATCCTGGATAGGGCATCTGCTACATGATTTTCTTTGCCTTTGACGTATTTAATATCGAAGTCGTATTCTGCTAGTCTGAATTTCCACCTTGTTAATTTAGCGTTGGGCTCCTTCATCTTGTGCAACCAGCACAACGGTTGGTGATCACTTGCTATTTCAAAATGTCGACATAGCAAATAGTGTCTAAGCGTTTTCGTTGCCCAAGCAATAGCTAGTAGTTCTTTTTCAATCGTACTGTAGTTTGTTTCATGGTAATTAAGTGTTCTGCTAATATAACTTATGGGGTGACCATCTTGAGAAAGTACTGCTCCTAGAGCTACATTACTAGCGTCTGTTGTGAGTACAAATTTTTTCTTGAAGTCTGGTGATCGAAGTATGGGGTCGTTAGAAATAAGGAGTTTTAACCTTTTGAATGCCTCAATATATTCCGGGTTTTTACTATCTCCTTTTTTGTCCTTTTTAAGACATGTTGTTAGGGGTTTTTCAATCTGTGGGGTATGAACTTTCTATAAAAACCTGTGTGTCCTTAAAATGATTTTATCTCCTTCGGCTTAGTAGGAAGGGGGTAATATGTGACTATATGTCCTAAGAAATATGTGTCGTGTTTTAAAAATTCTTATTTTTCTAATTGCAGTTTTAGATTAGCATTAGATAATGCTTGAAAGACTGCTCTAAGGGATTGAAGATGTTCCTCTAAGGAAGCTGAAAATACAATAATGTCGTCTAAGTATACCATATTGTAGTAAAATAGTTGCATCCTCCTAACTTGCTTAAGATTTCCATATTTGGTATTGGGTATTTGTCTGCTATTGTTATTTCATTGAGGTTACGGTAGTCTATGGCTATTCTGTATTTCTTCTGTCCGGAGGTGTCTGTTTTCTGGGGTACTACTACAATGGGGCTACAATAAGGGGAATAGCTTTCTCGGATTATTCCCTGATCTAACATTTCTTTTAGTTGGTTTTCTACTTCCGTATCTAGTCCGGGTGCGTATTCGTAAGGCTTTCTGTATACTGGGTCGTTATGGGATTTTCTAATAGTGTGTTTTACGTTATTAGTGAATGTGAGGTGGTCTCCCTTCTTATATTGAAGGTCCTGGAATTCTTTTAGGAGGGTTATCAATTTTGCTTTTTCTTCGGAATTTAAGTGGTCTAGCCTAAAGGAATTATTCTGTCTATCTTGAATATGTATTTCTTCTGAAGGAAGGAAGGCATCGATCATTTCGTGCACGTGTCCGTATATTGTAAGAGTTTTCTTTATATTTCTGGTCATTTCTTGTAGTTCTTTGATGGTTATTCTTGATAACGCATCAGCTACATAGTTGTCTTTTCCCTTTAGATACTCAACTGTAAAATTATACTCCTCTAATTCAAGTCTCATACGAGTTAGTTTAGAGCTCGGATTTATCATAGAGAACAGGTATGTAAGTGGTCTGTGGTCTGTTTTGACAGTGAAATGTCTACCATAAATATATGGTCTGAAATGAGTTATTGCCCAATGAATTGCTGCCAATTCTTGTTCTGTTGTGCTTTTATTACTTTCACCCTTTGTACCTTTTTTTTGCATTGAGTTAACACTGCTCCACAAGCTTGCTTACTTGCATCCGTTATTATGCAAAACTCTTTGCTGAAATTTGGGTATTGTAATAAATTGGGATTAATTAATGCCGATTTGAGATGTTCGAAGGCATGCTGGCATTCAGCTGTCCATTCGAATTTTACATCTTTTTTACATAATCTTGTTATGTGACGAGAATATTCGGCAAAATTTTGGATAAAACGTATATAGTAATTGCAAAATGCAATATATCGTCTAGCACTGTCCGCATGGTGTGGGACTGGATAATTTTTGATGACGTCATACTTTTTGTCATCTTGCAAGATTCCTTTATCTGTGCATTTGTGTCCCAAAAATGTGACTTCATGCATGAAAAATGAACATTTTTCTGGATGTAGCTTTAGGTTGTATTTCCTGCATTTCTCAAAAAACATCAGTCAAGTTTTTAACCATATGTTTTTCGGAACAACCAATAACTATTAATTCATCCATATACAGGAATGCTTGAGAAGGTTCAAGTCCAGAGAAAGCTATAGTCATCATTCTCTGAAAAGAATTCGGTGCTATTTTTAGACCGAATGGTAATCGCGTGAAGCGATATGAGCTATTGCTCGTTGAAAAAGACGTTACATCTCTTGAACTTTCTTCGAGTTCAATTTGATGAAATCCTGACATTAAGTCTAGGCATGAAAAATATTTTGCTCTACGTAGTTGATCTAAAATATCATCAATTCCAGGGAGTGGGAATTTATCGGACAACAATTTTTTATTAATTTGACGATAGTCAATTACTAATCGCCATTTTTTCTTGTCAGAACCAGGAAGAGATTTCTTTGGAACTAACAAAAGTGGGCTGTTATATGGGGACACAGACGGTTTGACTATTTTGTTATTAATTAATTTTTCTACCTGTACTTGAATTTCGTCAAGTTGACTATGAGGATTTCTATAATTTTTAATATATACTGGTTCATAATGTAGATCTTTTATATTTACTATTTGATCTTTATTATTTGTATTTTGCAATCAAACAAATGCATTTTTGGTTGTTCCAACTGTGTTTGCAACATAAATGCCTTTTTGAATTTCCTGGTTTTTTATTAAAACGCTATCTTCATTTGAGGATAGTTGTATTTTTCGGACAACCTGGGATCTTGCTTGTAGAATTATTGAGTTATTACCAGAGCTGTATGTTATTGGAACGTATATTGGGAAATTCAAATTAGTTGGTCTCATCTTGAGCCAATCTTCTGTTTGATTAAAATCTAATTGACAATTGAATTTCTTTATGAAATCAATTCCTAATATTCCATCACATGGGATTAAGAAATGTGAATCTACTATATGAAAATCGTGTGGAATTATGTAATTGTCTGTCTGTATCTCAATTGAAGTTTATCCTTTGGATTGAATTAATTCTTGTCCTATTCCTCGAATATTAATTTTATTGTTGCCTTGGATATCATTAAAGATATTAGAATTTTCTTTTAGAACAGAAATATCTGCACCTGTGTCTATTAAAAAGATAAGTTTTTTATTTGTTTCTACATTGACAAAATTAACAAATATGTTTTGGCTAAGATTTATTGCGTGAACCTTGTATCTTTTTATTGATGGGCAGCTAAAGGGTGTTCGGAGTTTCCCGAGTTATTTTGGGCTACTCTTACATATCCCTGATTATTGTTGTTTTGGCCACGGTTCGAGTTGCCACGGCCTCTAAAGTTTCCTCTATTATTATTATTATTGGTATTGTTATAACGATGACCGCCCCTTGTGTTATAACGACCGCGGTATGTACCGCGCCGAGTCTGATTTTGGTAGAACAGAACAGCGTTGGAATGTCCAGTTGCTTCTGTGCAACTGTCTATAAATTTAGATATGGCATGGATGATTTTTTTTTATTTTTTTATTTTCCAGCAATTCACTTGTTCGGAGTAACCAAAAAAAATGTCTGGATTTATAGCTCCGGTAAATGTCGGAAGTTCACTGTTGTTTAAACAGATGTGTCTCACTGATCTTTTAAGTGTAGGCGTATTAATGGCCAACACCTTACTTTCACAGTAACACTACGTAAGTTCTTTGGCGGATAACACAGATTACAGGAATTAAAAATTTTATATTTTCGCATCAAGCAATCTTTGAGTTATCGACCGACTGCGCCAGTTAAATAGTTTGCTGATTGAGCCGAACAAATGATCTGTATTTAAACTAAGATCAACGCTGAAAGTTAAATAGTTTTTATTTTTCAAGTCGAACAAATGATCCGTATTTAAACTAGGATCAACTCCGAAATAAATTAAACACTGAATAAATTCGTTTTTGATTTTATTGAGTATCGGGTTAAGACTTATTGAACTTTACGGTATAACTTTCAACTTAAGACTAATTTCGAATGTGAGTGAGATTGAGGAGGGGCCTCTATGGGTTACAGAAATAAAGAATAGGAAAAACGGAATATCTCCCAAGGTTGTGAAGGGAAGTAATAGACGATCGACACGTAGATAACGCAGAAAATAGCTTTAAACGGTAGATCAGTAACTGATAAAATCATTTTATGTTAGTTTAATCTTGGGAGATGTTCTTGGATATTTACGTTGAGGAGAGCCTCAGAGAGAGCAGACGAAACTGCTAGGTCAGGCTTGGGAATCTGTTTACAAGAGCGACCCAGTTTGGGTGGCGCGAATATTCAATTAACTGCTGAGCTGCGTGGCATATATGTTTATCGTGATGAGAAGGCGTGAATACGTCACTTCCCTTACCTTAAAGAGAAGCCTATACTTGGGCTGGGACTGATGGATATAGTAAGGGTAGTGGAACTTCTTCCATTCCAGTTTGTGGTGGTGTGTCCTGATTTTGGTTATTTCTTAATTTTAGTTTTGTATACATCATTATTCTATATATTTCATTAAATCATTTGTGGGTATTGGCTTAAAATTACAGATTGGATTTAGGTGCTTAATTATATTGGTGACACATTCATTGTTTATTTCTTTATTTTCATTACTATACACTTTGTTTTCTTTTTCAAAATATAATTGTGAATCTGTGTAGTCTAACTGGTAGCCATCATTTGAGTCGGGGTATGGGTTTGATTAATTTTCTTTCGTTTTTTGAATTATGTTTTGTAGTAATGCATAGCTCTGTTTCTATTAGTAATTTTGTAATGGTCAGGGTCTGTTTGTTCTACGTTTTTGGTTGGTTTATATGGGTTGTCCAATTTGCCTTTTTGTAATGGTCCTTTTCTGTATCTTGTGTCGATATCGTGGTCTTCTCTACCTTTGTTTAATTTGTCTATTTTAGTTTTCTTTAGTTCCTGCGTGTTCAAGGTAGGTTGTCCTGCGTATAAAAATATGTGAGCGGGCGTTTGTCCCGTGGTGTCATGTTTTGTTTTGTGATTGTAAGTATAAAGTATAGTTTCTATTTTACTCAGGTCTGTTTCAGTATTTTTCATAGTATTGAATGTTCTTATTTTTTCGTTAATGGTCTTATGAAAACGTTCTATATCTGCTACTCCTGTTTTTGTGGTATTTAGCTGTAGTTCTACTCCTTCTTTTAATACTAGACTTGAAAATGCACCATCTCTGTCTGCTTTTAATAGCTTCGGTTTTCTTAATTTATTAAATATGCGCATCAGGGCGTTCTTGCATTCTATCCAGTCCTTGGTTTTAATCTGCTCTCGTGTAGCGAATTTTGAATAAGTGTCTATGCAGCTCAAATAGTGTTTGCCTTCGGCTGAATAAATATCTATAACGAATTTGTCTCTACAGAATTCAATACTTGGCGTGAGTTTAAATGGACTTTGGTATTTCTATGCTCTGACTTTGCTACATTACAAACTTGACATTCGTTTATAATGTTTTGGATTTGTAGTTGGCTATTTGGAAAAAAGTAGTTTTCACTAAATAATTTCTCAGTTTTCTGGATTCCTGGGTGCAATAACTTTTCATGGGATTGAAGGATTAATTCCTTAAATTCTGCATATGATTTAATGTTTTTTAGTAAAGTTAGACTTCTAATTACCTTTCTGGTGCTTGGTTTGATAATTTCTTTATGGGCTGCCTGTATTGTTTCAAAATCAACGTCGCTGTCTATGTATAAAGCGCTGTGGTTGTTTACGAAGTAATCTATCAAATACTGTTTGGCTTTTTTATGAGTGAGTGTTTCGTACGAAATATGAATGATCTTTTTCTTATAATAATTCTCCTGTTTTACTTTTTCTGGTGCCTTAGTGAAAATGACTTGTATATTGTAATTATTTACCGCTTTTTCTGTTATGGAAATGAAATTCTGGTTGTCTTCTTGGGCGCTGTG
Source organism: Drosophila sechellia (assembly GCF_004382195.2). Taxonomy (NCBI): domain Eukaryota; kingdom Metazoa; phylum Arthropoda; class Insecta; order Diptera; family Drosophilidae; genus Drosophila; species Drosophila sechellia. The sequence continues at coordinate 1,236,561 of NC_045950.1, read as the reverse complement.
CTGTGTAGCTTCAGTAAAGAACGCTTCCTCTATAGTAATCCTGGATAGGGCATCTGCTACATGATTTTCTTTGCCTTTGACGTATTTAATATCGAAGTCGTATTCTGCTAGTCTAAATTTCCACCTATTAGAATCAGCACAACGGTTGGTGATCAATTGCTATTTCAAAGTGTCGACCTAGCAAATAGTGTCTAAACGTTTTCGTTGCCCAAACAATAGCTAGTAGTTCTTTTTCAATCGTACTGTAGTTTGTTTCATGGTCGTTAAGTGTTCTGCTAATATAACTTATGGGGTACCATCTTTAGAAAGTACTGCTCCTAGAGCTACATTACTAGCGTCTGTTGTGAGTACAAATTTTTTCTTGAAGTCTGGTGATCGAAGTATGGGATCGTTAGAAATAAGGAGTTTTAACCTTTTGAATGCCTCAATACATTCCGGGTTTTTACTATCTACTTTTTTGTCCTTTTTAAGACATGTTGTTAGGGGTTTTGCAATCAGTGCGAAATGGGGTATGAACTTTCTATAAAAACCTGTGAGTCCTAAAAATGATTTTATCTCCTTCGGCTTAGTAGGAAGGGGGTAATTTTCTATTGCTCGTAGTTTTTTGGGGTTAGGTCTTATACCTTCTGAAGAAACCACATGTCCTAAGAAATATGTGTCGTGTTTTAAAAACTCGCATTTATCTAATTGGAGTTTTAGATTAGCATTAGATAATGCTTGAAAGACTGCTCTAAGGGATTGAAGATGTTCCTCTAAGGAAGCTGAAAATACAATAATGTCGTCTAAGTATACCATACAAATTTTATTTAATAGTGGACGAAGTACATCGTTCATACATCGTGGAAAGGTAGCTGGGGCGTTTTTCAGTCCAAATGGCATACGGGTATAGTCGTAATGCCCTGTCTTAGTTGTGAAGGCTGTTTTGGGGATAGACTCGGGGTCCATTTCTATTTGGTGAAACCCTTTGATTAAGTCAATTGTAGTAAAATAGTTGCATCCTCCTAACTTGCTTAAGATTTTGTCCATATTTGGTATTGGGTATTTGTCTGCTATTGTTATTTCATTGAGGTTACGGTAGTCTATGGCTATTCTGTATTTCTTCTGTCCGGAGGTGTCTGTTTTCTTGGGTACTACTACAATGGGGCTACAATAAGGGGAATAGCTTTCTCGGATTATTCCCTGATTTAACATTTCTTTTATTTGGTTTTCTACTTCCGTATCTAGTCCGGGTGCGTATCCGTAAGGCTTTCTGTATACTGGGTCATTATGGGATGTTCGAATAGTGTGTTTTACGTTATTAGTGAATGTGAGCTGGTCTCCCTTCTTATATTGAAGGTCCTGGAATTCTTTTAGGAGGGTTATCAATTTTGCTTTTTCTTCGGACTTTAAGTGGTCTAGCCTAAAGGAATTATTCTGTGTATCTTGAATATGTATTTCTTCTGAAGGAAGGAAGGCATCGATCATTTCTTGCACGTGTCCGTATATTGTAACTGTACGGGGTCCGTAATTTACTGATGTAGTTCCCTCGTCAAGTAATTGTCGTTCTAAAATCAAGTCGTATTTAGTTGAAAAAGGATATATCAAAAACTCGTATGGTTTAGGGAAAAGATTATTTTTGGGTAACGTTACTTTCTTTTGTGCAATGAACTGGCCATTACTTGAGTTTATTTTCTTTGCTATCTCTTGGATTGGTAATTTGAAAAAAATTTGTGTGGCCATATTTACTGTTGAGCCTGTGTCTATTAAGCATTTTAAATTGAGTTCTTTGTGTTTAATAATTATGAATTGGCTTGATCCGAGGCTTGGGGCCGAAAATTCTCAGCCGTTTCAGCTTCTGTTATTAATTCCATAGGAGGTTCAGTTGGCTCTTCTCGTGCCTCTGCCATCTCTTGTATGCCAACCGGATGTTGTTGTGGGGGGTCGTAAGGCATGTAATAAATCGGGATGTTGTTGGGGGGCGGTCCGTAAGGTATGTAAAGATCGAAAGGATATTGGGGATGATTCCCGTAATGCATGTAAGGATTGAACTGTTGATGAGTTTGGTCTAATTCTTCTTGGTAATGAGCCTCATCAAAACTCATACGTGATTGTTCACTGTCAGACGGTCGTTGTCTCTTTAGTGCTGATCCACCGTTCGTTATATTTTCTCTTGTATTTAGTGCGTTTGAATAACTAAGTCCTGGTCGGTTCTGGTCAAATGTATGTTGACGATTCAATGGTCTAGGTTGAGCTATAACAGATACGTTAGGTTGAGGGAGAAGTTGACGGTATTGGTATTGGATTAGGGTTAGTTCGGGGTAATTGAGGTGGTATATATGAAATTGGTTGGCGAATTGGTTGATACATGGCGTTGTATGATGGTTGGAATGGTGTTGTATGATTATAGTAGTTAGTTGTTTGTCTGTGAGTTGCATTGTTAGGTGATTTAATGGGATTTGAGACTGGCTTTGTATTGTTCTTGTATATAGTTGCTATTTCATAAATTCCCTTTTCTTGCAATATATTTATTAATGATGTTAAATTCGGAATTTCGCATTTAATTATTCTTAACTGTATGTGAGTTGGTAATCTTAGAATTAATGTTTCTATACTGGTTCGTATTAGTTGGTTATACAGGGTAGTTTCTGCAGTGTCGCTCTCTAAGTCTAACTTATTTGTTAATATCTGCCGTCTACGTTCGGCTTCTTCTAAAAATTCACGAACGTTACCTCGAAATTGGGTATTCCGGAAGTCCTCCAATAGTGGATGATTTGTCTCTGGGGTTTGTAGTTTAGGATCAGATGAGTCCTGAGTTCCGTCCAGGTGGTGAGGTTCGTAACTCCTAGTGTGCGGATGACCTCTCCCGCGATGTTGCGCTCAATGTGTCCGAAGATGGTGAGCTTCTGCCGTTCGTCGGTCGTTTGATATAGTGCCAGGATGAAATCGATGCGGCTGATGAACGTATACAGGGCCTATGGGTCCCCGTTGAAGTGTTCGACTCCTTTTATTTGTCGTTCAACTTGAATCATGTTCGAGTCGGACAGCATTATTGGGCTTTGTGCTGCTACTGCCATTTTTTTTTTATTAGAGTACAAAATTGTTGGTTTCTTTTTTTTTTGTTTTTAAATGTTTATAGTTGCTGATGTTTCGTGAGTAGCGGTTATTTCATAATTTTATTATTGTTATTTTTATTTTTGTATTGTATTGTATTGTATTTTTCACTTATGTTACGTTTGAAGTCTATAACTCTACTCTCTTGAAAACACGTTAAGATTTATTTCTTTTGTTATTTTCCGTTGACCTTAGATAGAGTTTATTAAATATATATTTTCTTTCTCTCTCTTCTTCTCTTCTCTTCTCTTTGAGTGTATATAGTTTTATTTTATATGCACTTATTTAATAGTTCGTATTAAAGATTTTTTTTTAACTGATTGATTTGGGTTTACTTCCTTGTGTTTTGTTTCACATAGATTTTAATTTTTCACTTATTTGGTAATTCCTTAATATATTTAGTTTTAGGTTCTTTTTTTTTATTTTTTTATTTTCCAGCAATTCACTTGTTCGGAGTAACCAAAAAAAATGTCTGGATTTATAGCTCCGGTAAATGTCGGAAGTTCACTGTTGTTTAAACAGATGTGTCTCACTGATCTTTTAAGTGTAGGCGTATTAATGGCCAACACCTTACTTTCACAGTAACACTACGTAAGTTCTTTGGCGGATAACACAGATTACAGGAATTAAAAATTTTATATTTTCGCATCAAGCAATCTTAGAGTTATCGACCGACTGCGCCAGTTAAATAGTTTGCTGATTGAGCCGAACAAATGATCTGTATTTAAACTAAGATCAACGCTGAAAGTTAAATAGTTTTTATTTTTCAAGTCGAACAAATGATCCGTATTTAAACTAGGATCAACTCCGAAATAAATTAAACACTGAATAAATTCGTTTTTGGTTTTATTGAATATCGGTTTAAGACTTATTGAACTTTACTGTATAACTTTCAACTTAAGACTAATTTCGAATGTGAGTGAGATTGAGGAGGGGCCTCTATGGGTTACAGAAATAAAGAATAGGAAAAACGGAATATCTCCCAAGGTTGTGAAGGGAAGTAATAGACGATCGACACGTAGATAACGCAGAAAATAGCTTTAAACGGTAGATCAGTAACTGATAAAATCATTTTATGTTAGTTTAATCTTGGGAGATGTTCTTGGATATTTACGTTGAGGAGAGCCTCAGAGAGAGCAGGCAAAACTGCTAGGTCAGGCTTGGGAATCTGTTTACAAGAGCGACCCAGTTTGGGTGCCGCGAATATTCAATTAACTGCTGAGCTGCGTGGCATATATGTTTATCGTGATGAGAAGGCGTGAATACGTCACTTCCCTTCCCTTAAAGAGAAGCCTAGACTTGGGCTGGGACTGATGGATATAGTAAGGGTAGTGGAACTTCTTCCATTCCAGTTTGTGGTGGTGAGTCCTGATTTTGGTTTTTTCTTAATTTTAGTTTTGTATACATCATTATTCTATATATTTCATTAAATCATTTGTGGGTATTGACTTAAAATTACAGATTGGATTTAGGTGCTTAATTATATTGGTGACACATTCATTGTTTATTTCTTTATTTTCATTACTATACACTTTGTTTTCTTTTTCAAAATATAATTGTGAATCTGTGTAGTCTAACTGGTAGCCATCATTTGAGTCGGGGTATGGGTTTGATTAATTTTCTTTCGTTTTTTTAATTGTGTTTTGTAGTAATACATAGCTCTGTTTCTATTATTAATTTTTTAATGGTCAGGGTCTGTTTGTTCTACGTTTTTGGTTGGTTTATATGGGTTGTCCAATTTGCCTTTTTGTATTGGTCCTTTTCTGTGTCTTGTGTCGATATCGTGGTCTTCTCTACCTTTGTTTAATTTGTCATCGATCATTTCGTGCACGTGTCCGTATATTGTAAGAGTTTTCTTTATATTTCTGGTCATTTCTTGTAGTTCTTTGATGGTTATTCTTGATAACGCATCAGCTACATAGTTGTCTTTTCCCTTTAGATACTCAACTGTAAAATTATACTCCTCTAATTCAAGTCTCATACGAGTTAGTTTAGAGCTCGGATTTATCATAGAGAACAGGTATGTAAGTGGTCTGTGGTCTGTTTTGACAGTGAAATGTCTACCATAAATATATGGTCTGAAATGAGTTATTGCCCAATGAATTGCTGCCAATTCTTGTTCTGTTGTGCTTTTATTACTTTCACCCTTTGTAAACGCTCTTGATGCATATGCCACTGGAAGTTGGAGTCCTTTTTTGCATTGAGTTAACACTGCTCCACAAGCTTGCTTACTTGCATCCGTTATTATGCAAAATTCTTTGCTGAAATTTGGGTATTGTAATAAATTGGGATTAATTAATGCCGATTTGAGATGTTCGAAGGCATGCTGGCATTCAGCTGTCCATTCTTTTTTAAATAATCTGGTTATGTGACGAGAATATTCGGCAAAATTTTGGATAAAACGTCTATAGTAATTGCAAAATGCAATAAATCGTCTAGCACTGTCCGCATCGTGTGGGACTGGATAATTTTTGATGACGTCATACCTTTTGTCATCTGGCAAGATTCCTTTATCTGTGTATTTGTGTCCCAAAAATGTGACTTCATGCATGAAAAATGAACATTTTTCTGGATGTAGCTTTAGGTTGTATTTCCTGCATTTCTCAAAAACATCAGTCAAGTTTTTAACCATATGTTTTTCGGAACAACCAATAACTATTAAATCATCCATATACAGGAATGCTTGAGAAGGTTCAAGTCCAGAGAAAGCTATAGTCATCATTCTCTGAAAAGAATTCGGTGCTATTTTTAGACCGAATGGTAATCGCGTGAAGCGATATGAGCCATTGCTCGTTGAAAAAGACGTTACATCTCTTGAACTTTCTTCGAGTTCAATTTGATGAAAACCTGACATTAAGTCTAGGCATGAAAAATATTTTTCTCTACCTAGTTGATCTAAAATATCATCAATTCTAGGGAGTGGGAATTTATCGGACAACAATTTTTTATTAATTTGACGATAGTCAATTACTAATCGCCATTTTTTCTTGTCAGAACCAGGAAGAGATTTCTTTGGAACTAACAAAAGTGGGCTGTTATATGGGGACACAGACGGTTCGACTATTTTGTTATTAATTAAATTTTCTACCTGTACTTGAATTTCCTCAAGTTGACTATGAGGATTTCTATAATTTTTAATATATACTGGTTCATCATCTGTCAATCTTAGCTTTTGTTTGTAGAAATTATTTATTGGGATTGATTCGGTTTCGAGTCCGAATACATCGCTATACTTGGTGCATAAATCTGTTAGTGTAGATTTGAATTGTAGTGGAAAATTTTGTGTTAATTGAGACATAACAGTTTTTTCTCTTGCTTCAGGATCCGAATACATCGCTATACTTGGTGCATAAATCTGTTAGTGTAGATTTGAATTGTGGTGGAAAATTTTGTGTTAATTGAGACATGACAGTTTTTTCTCTTGCTTCAGGATCCGAATACATCGCTATACTTGGTGCATAAATCTGTTAGTGTAGATTTGAATTGTGGTGGCAAATTTTGTGTTAATTGAGACATGACAGTTTTTTCTCTTGCTTCAGGATTGGATTGAACTATGTCATAGTTCGAAAGTGATTCATATTGTAGATCTTTTATATTTACTATTTGATCTTTATTATTTGTATTTTGCAATCGGACAAATGCATTTTTGGTTGTTGCAACTGTGTTTGCAACATAAATGCCTTTTTGAATTTCCTGGTTTTTTATTAAAACACTATCTTCATTTGAGGATAGTTGTATTTTTCGGACAACCTGGGATCTTGCTGGTAGAATTATTGAGTTATTACCAGAGATGTATGTTATTGGAACGTATATTGGGAAATTCAAATTAGTTGGTCTCATCTTGAGCCAATCTTCTGTTTGATTAAAATCTAATTGACAATTGAATTTCTTTATGAAATCAATTCCTAATATTCCATCACATGGGATTAAGAAATGTGAATCTACTATATGAAAATCGTGTGGAATTATGTAATTGCCTGTCTGTATCTCAATTGAAGTTAATCCTTTGGATTGAATTAATTCTTGTCCTATTCCTTGAATATTAATTTTATTGTTGCCTTGGATATCATTAAAGATATCAGAATTTTCTTTTAGAAGAGAAATATCTGACCCTGTGTCTATTAAAAAGACAAGTTTTTTATTTGTTTCTACATTGACAAAACTAACAAATATGTTTTGGCTAAGATTAATTGTGTGAACCTTGTATCTATTTATTGATGGGCAGCTAAAGGGTGTTCGGAGTTTCCCGAGTTATTTTGGGCTACTCTTACATATCCCTGATTATTGTTGTTTTGGCCTCGGTTCGAGTTGCCACGGCCTCTAAAGTTTCCTCTATTATTATTATTATTGGTATTGTTATAACGATGACCGCCCCTTGTGTTATAACGACCGCGGTATGTACCGCGCTAAGTCTGATTTTGGTAGAACAGAACAGCGTTGGAATGTCCAGTTGCTTCTGTGCAACTGTCTATAAATTTAGATATGGCATCGTTCATGCTGTTGAACGTGCCTGCTTGCATGATAACTTTTACCTTATCAATCGAGCAATTCCTCGTCATTGCTTTGACGGCTTGTGTCGTGCTATATTTGTTTGCAAGTTCTGGTTTCAAACCATCACTAATATAAGCACCTCTTGCGTGTAAAGGTTGGCTGTTTTGTTCTTTTGCTGCAGATTTAGTAATTTTGCAGAGAGTACCTCAACAGATTCCCCCTCGCGAGAGTTTATCTTTAATTTCCTGTATAGTATTTTCCGTGCTAATCAGATTCCTAGCATGACCTTTTAGTTTGGTCTTAATGACATTGACTGCTAAAGTCTCATGTTCTCCTTTTATCGAATCTAACAAGTTCAGAGCGTCTTTGAAACTCTGTAGGTTTTCTGCTTTGCCGTCGTACTCAAATAATAGAGACGAGGCTGTTTTTAGGAAATCTACTACTGATTGTGCCATCTTGTTTACTATTTTACTTTCTGTTGGCCTATTTCTTTCCTCAGCAATTACGTCTAGTAATAGTTCAGCTGGGAAATTCAGTGTATTTGGAACAAGTACTTGTAACTTGTGCCTTTGTGACACATATAATATGTTCTCTTTTAATCGAGATATTATATCTTTTACTTGTGTCTGTTGTAGCGAAGAAAATTTCGTATTGTGGTCAAGTATTATGACTCGAACCTCGTTATATTTTCCTAATAGTGTCTCTAAATGTTTTATCTTTGTATCGTTACTTATCGGTGCACTCTTATTGAGGCACTTAAACGATCTATCAAAGTCTTCCCGCAGTTTCTTGATTTTAGCTATTATATTTAGCCAATCCATCAAGTTAGGAACTGGGGTGTTAATAAAAATATTTATTTAATAAATTTAATAAAAAGATTTATTTAATTATATTTTATATTTCATTTTATATTTTCATATTTATTTATATGTTCATAACTAGGCTTGTTTTTTTTTTCTTTCCTTTTTGAAGCTTTTGACATGGCAGTTTTATTCTTGCTTACTTGGGTTAAATTTGTTTTTTTTTTTATTTATTTATTGCCTTTCAGCTATCAAACCCTGTCCACGTCATTAGATCTGCTTACATATCTTTTCTTAAGGCATTTACTATGCATTTTGTATATTTTATAACATGTATTTATTAACATAATTATTGTTATAATAATTAAACAAATTATTATGTAATCCAGGTTTAAAGGAACAACTTCGACCTTGTTGATTACATTGGCAGTGGAGTCCACTGACTTAACATCTACTAGACCCATTTTTTAAAAGAGTTTTTCTCCTAATACAGTATTTTCTGAATATATTGGGTCTGGGTAAAATTTGCTTATAGAGTTGTCAAATGACATTTACTTATTTTTTATTTATAGATTTTGTTTTTTTTTTTAATTTTAAAATATCTATTTTTTTTCTTAAGACGCCTTGCGGCGGTGAGAAATTTAAAATTAATTCATCCGTATGAATTTACAGGTTTCCTACCTAACTTTTCGTTTGGCTTTACAGGCCGAACTTCTCATCGGGCAGAAAAGGTTCCGCTCAATGTTACAATTGGTTTTTATAATTTTTAAAAAAAATATGCATTGCAGTGCAATCAGAAGTGCAGAGTGCCGGCATAGCCTGCAGCGCAGCGACGCTTATATGCGTTTCCTACATATACATACATAAATAGTTTTTTATTGAGCCGAACAAATGATCCGTATTTAAACTAAGATCAACGCTGAAAGTTAAATAGTTTTTATTTTTCAAGTCGAACAAATGATCCGTATTTAAACTAGGATCAACTCCGAAATAAATTAAACACTGAATAAATTCGTTTTTGGTTTTATTGAGTATCGGGTTAAGACTTATTGAACTTTACGGTATAACTTTCATTTTAAGACTAATTTCGAATGTGAGTGAGATTGAGGAGGGGCCTCTATGGGTTACAGAAATAAGGAATAGGAAAAACGGAATATCTCCCAAGGTTGTGAAGTGAAGAAATAGACGATCGACACGTAGATAACGCAGAAAATAGCTTTAAACGGTAGATCAGCAACTGATAAAATCATTTTATGTTAGTTTAATCTTGGGAGATGTTCTTGGATATTTACGTTGAGGAGAGCCTCAGAGAGAGCAGGCGAAACTGCTAGGTCATGCTTGGGAATCTGTTTACAAGAGCGACCCAGTTTGGGTGGCGCGAATATTCAATTAACTGCTGAGCTCCGTGGCATATATGTTTATCGTGATGAGAAGGCGTGAATACGTCACTTCCCTTCCCTTAAAGAGAAGCCTATACTTGGGCTGGGACTGATGGATATAGTAAGGGTAGTGGAACTTCTTCCATTCCAGTTTGTGGTGGTGTGTCCTGATTTTGGTTTTTTCTTAATTTTAATTTTGTATACATCATTATTCTATATATTTCATTAATTCATTTGTGGGTATTGGCTTAAAATTACAGATTGGATTTAGGTTCTTAATTATATTGGTGACACATTCATTGTTTATTTCTTTATTTTCATTACTATACACTTTGTTTTCTTTTTCAAAATATAATTGTGAATCTGTGTAGTCTAACTGGTAGCCATCATTTGAGTCGGGGTATGGGTTTGATTAATTTTCTTTCGTTTTTTTAATTGTGTTTTGTAGTAATGCATAGCTCTGTTTCTATTATTAATTTTGTAATGGTCAGGGTCTGATTGTTCTACGTTTTTGGTTGGTTTATATGGGTTGTCCAATTTGCCTTTTTGTATTGGTCCTTTTCTGTATCTTGTGTCGATATCTTGGTCTTCTCTACCTTTGTTTAATTTGTCTATTTTAGTTTTCTTTAGTTCCTGAGTGTTCAAGGTAGGTTGTCCTGCGTATAAAAATATGTGAGCGGGCGTTTGTCCCGTGGTGTCATGTTTTGTTTTGTGATTGTAAGTATAAAGTATAGTTTCTATTTTACTCAGGTCTGTTTCAGTATTTTTCATAGTATTGATTATTCTTATTTTTTCGTTATTGGTCTTATGAAAACGTTCTATATCTGCTACTCCTGTTTTTGTGGTATTTAGCTGTAGTTCTACTCCTTCTTTTAATACTAGACTTGAAAATGCACCATCTCTGTCTGCTTTTAATAGCTTCGGTTTTCTTAATTTATTAAATATGCGCATCAGGGCGTTCTTGCATTCTATCCAGTCCTTGGTTTTAATCTGCTCTCGTGTAGCGAATTTTGAATAAGTGTCTATGCAGCTCAAATAGTGTTTGCCTTCGGCTGAATAAATATCTATAACGAATTTGTCTCTACAGAATTCTATACTTGGCGTGAGTTTAAATGGGACTTTGGTATTTCTATGCTCTGACTTTGCTAGATTACAAACTTGACATTCGTTTATAATGTTTTGGATTTGTAGTTGGCTATTTGGAAAAAAGTAGTTTTCACTAAATAATTTCTCAGTTTTCTGGATTCCTGGGTGCAATAACTTTTCATGGTATTGAAGGATTAATTCCTTAAATTCTGCATATGATTTAATGTTTTTTAGTAAAGTTAGGCTTCTAATTACCTTTGTGGTGCTTGGGTTGATAATTTCTTTATGGGCTGCCTGTATTGTTTTAAAATCAACGTCGCTGTCTATGTATAAAGCGCTGTGGTTGTTTACGAAGTAATCTATCAAATACTGTTTGGCTTTTTTATAAGTGAGAGTTTCGTACGAAATATGAATGATCTTATTCTTATAATAATTCTCCTGTTTTACTTTTTCTGGTCCCTTAGTGAAAATGACTTGTCTATTGTAATTATTTACCGCTTTTTCTGTTAGGGAAATTAAATTCTGGTTGTCTGTAAGCTCTGGTAGCTTCAGTAGCTGGTAGCTTCAGTAAAGAACGCTTCCTCTATAGTAATCCTGGATAGGGCATCTGCTACAATGATTTTCTTTGCCTTTGACGTATTTAATATCGAAGTCGTATTCTGCTAGTCTGAATTTCCACCTTGTTAATTTAGCGTTGGGCTCCTTCATCTTGTGCAACCAGCACAACGGTTGGTGATCACTTGCTATTTCAAAATGTCGACCTAGCAAATAGTGTCTAAGCGTTTTCGTTGCTCAAACAATAGCTAGTAGTTCTCTTTCAATCGTACTGTAGTTTGTTTCATGGTCATTAAGTGTTCTGCTAATATAACTTATGGGGTGACCATCTTGAGAAAGTACTGCTCCTAGAGCTACATTACTAGCGTCTGTTGTGAGTACAAATTTTTTCTTGAAGTCTGGTGATCGAAGTATGGGATCGTTAGAAATAAGGAGTTTTAACCTTTTGAATGCCTCAATACATTCCGGGTTTTTACTATCTACTTTTTTGTCCTTTTTAAGACATGTTGTTAGGGGTTTTGCAATCAGTGCGAAATGGGGTATGAACTTTCTATAAAAACCTGTGAGTCCTAAAAATGATTTTATCTCCTTCGGCTTAGTAGGAAGGGGGTAATTTTCTATTGCTCGTAGTTTTTCCGGGTTAGGTCTTATACCTTCTGGAGAAACCATATGTCCTAAGAAATATGTGTCGTGTTTTAAAAACTCGCATTTATCTAATTGGAGTTTTAGATTAGCATAAGATAATGCTTGAAAGACTGCTCTAAGGGATTGAAATGTTCCTCTAAGGAAGCTGAAAATACAATAATGTCGTCTAAGTATACCATACAGATTTTATTTAATAGTGGACGAAGTACATATCGTTGGAATACGGGTATACTCGTAATGCCCTGTCTTAGTTGTGAAGGCTGTTTTGGGGATAGACTCGGGGTCCATTTCTATTTGGTGAAACCCTTTGATTAAGTCAATTGCAGTAAAATAGCTGCATCCTCCTAACTTGCTTAAGATTTCCATATTTGGTATTGGGTATTTGTCTGCTATTGTTATTTCATTGAGGTTACGGTAGTCTATGGCTATTCTGTATTTCTTCTGTCCGGAGGTGTCTGTTTTCTGGGGTACTACTACAATGGGGCTACAATAAGGGGAATAGCTTTCTCGGATTATTCCCTGATCTAACATTTCTTTTATTTGGTTTTCTACTTCCGTATCTAGTCCGGGTGCGTATCCGTAAGGCTTTCTGTATACTGGGTCATTATGGGATGTTCTAATAGTGTGTTTTACGTTATTAGTGAATGTGAGCTGGTCTTCCTTCTTATATTGAAGGTCCTGGAATTCTTTTAGGAGGGTTATCAATTTTGCTTTTTCTTCGGAATTTAAGTGGTCTAGCCTAAAGGAATTATTCTGTGTATCTTGAATATGTATTTCTTCTGAAGGAAGGAAGGCATCGATCATTTCGTGCACGTGTCCGTATATTGTAACTGTACGGGGTCCGTAATTTACTGATGTAATTCCCTCGTCAAGTAATTGTCGTCCTAAAATCAAGTCGTATTTAGTTGAAAAAGGATATATCAAAAAATCGTATGGTTTAGGGAAAAGATTATTTTTGGGTAACGTTACTTTCTTTTGTGCAATGAACTGGCCATTACTTGAGTTTATTTTCTTTGCTATCTCTTGGATTGGTAATTTGAAAACATTTTGAGTGGCCATATTTACTGTTGAGCCTGTGTCTATTAAGCATTTTAAATTGAGTCTTTGTGTTTAATAATTATGAATTGGCTTGTTCCGAGGCTTGGGGCCGAAAACTCTCAGCCGTTTCAGCTTCTGTTATTAATTCCATAGGAGGTTCAGTTGGCTCTTCTCGTGCCTCTGCCATCTCTTGTATGCCAACCGGATGTTGTTTTGGGGGGTCGTAAGGCATGTAATAAATCGGGATGTTGTTGGGGGCGGCCCGTAAGGTATGAAAAGATCGAAAGGATATTGGGGATGATTCCCGTAATGCATGTAAGGATTGAACTGCATTATATTTTCTCTTGTATTTAGTGCGTTTGAATAACTAAGTCCTGGTCGGTTCTGGTCAAATCTATGTTGACGATTCAATGGTCTAGGTTGAGCTATAACAGATACGTTAGGTTGAGGATGTAGTTGACGGTATTGGTATTGGGAAAACGGATTAGGGTTAGTTCTGGGTAATTGAGGTGCTATATATGAAATTGTTTGGCGAATTGGTTGATACATGGCGTTGTATGATGGTTGGAATGGTGTTGTTCGTATTAGTTGGTTATACAGGGTTGTTTCTGCAGTGTCGCTTTCTAAGTCTAACTTATTTGTTAATATTCTGGTTGTCTGTAAGCTCTGGTAGCTTCAGTAGCTGGTAGCTTCAGTAAAGAACGCTTCCTCTATAGTAATCCTGGATAGGGCATCTGCTACATGATTTTCTTTGCCTTTGACGTATTTAATATCGAAGTCGTATTCTGCTAGTCTGAATTTCCACCTTGTTAATTTAGCGTTGGGCTCCTTCATCTTGTGCAACCAGCACAACGGTTGGTGATCACTTGCTATTTCAAAATGTCGACCTAGCAAATAGTGTCTAAGCGTTTTCGTTGCCCAAGCAATAGCTAGTAGTTCTTTTTCAATCGTACTGTAGTTTGTTTCATGGTAATTAAGTGTTCTGCTAATATAACTTATGGGGTGACCATCTTGAGAAAGTAATGCTCCTAGAGCTACATTACTAGCGTCTGTTGTGAGTACAAATTTTTTCTTGAAGTCTGGTGATCGAAGTATGGGATCGTTAGAAATAAGGAGTTTTAACCTTTTGAATGCCTCAATATATTCCGGGTTTTTACTATCTACTTTTTTGTCCTTTTTAAGACATGTTGTTAGGGTTTTGCAATCTGTGCGAAATGGGGTATGAACTTTCTATAAAAACCTGTGAGTCCTAAAAATGATTTTATCTCCTTCGGCTTAGTAGGAAGGGGGTAATTTTCTATTGCTCGTAGTTTTTCCGGGTTAGGTCTTATACCTTCTGGAGAAACCATATGTCCTAAGAAATATGTGTCGTGTTTTAAAAACTCGCATTTATCTAATTGGAGTTTTAGATTAGCATAAGATAATGCTTGAAAGACTGCTCTAAGGGATTGAAATGTTCCTCTAAGGAAGCTGAAAATACAATAATGTCGTCTAAGTATACCATACAGATTTTATTTAATAGTGGACGAAGTACATATCGTTGGAAAGTAGCTGGGGCGTTTTTCAGTCCAAATGGCATACGGGTATACTCGTAATGCCCTGTCTTAGTTGTGAAGGCTGTTTTGGGGATAGACTCGGGGTCCATTTCTATTTGGTGAAACCCTTTGATTAAGTCAATTGCAGTAAAATAGCTGCATCCTCCTAACTTGCTTAAGATTTCCATATTTGGTATTGGGTATTTGTCTGCTATTGTTATTTCATTGAGGTTACGGTAGTCTATGGCTATTCTGTATTTCTTCTGTCCGGAGGTGTCTGTTTTCTGGGGTACTACTACAATGGGGCTACAATAAGGGAAATAGCTTTCTCGGATTATTCCCTGATCTAACATTTCTTTTATTTAGTTTTCTACTTCCGTATCTAGTCCGGGTGCGTATCCGTAAGGCTTTCTGTATACTGGGTCATTATGGGATGTTCTAATAGTGTGTTTTACGTTATTAGTGAATGTGAGCTGGTCTTCCTTCTTATATTGAAGGTCCTGGAATTCTTTTAGGAGGGTTATCAATTTTGCTTTTTCTTCGGAATTTAAGTGGTCTAGCCTAAAGGAATTATTCTGTGTATCTTGAATATGTATTTCTTCTGAAGGAAGGAAGGCATCGATCATTTCGTGCACGTGTCCGTATATTGTAACTGTACGGGGTCCGTAATTTACTGATGTAATTCCCTCGTCAAGTAATTGTCGTCCTAAAATCAAGTCGTATTTAGTTGAAAAAGGATATATCAAAAAATCGTATGGTTTAGGGAAAAGATTATTTTTGGGTAACGTTACTTTCTTTTGTGCAATGAACTGGCCATTACTTGAGTTTATTTTCTTTGCTATCTCTTGGATTGGTAATTTGAAAACATTTTGAGTGGCCATATTTACTGTTGAGCCTGTGTCTATTAAGCATTTTAAATTGAGTCTTTGTGTTTAATAATTATGAATTGGCTTGTTCCGAGGCTTGGGGCCGAAAATTCTCAGCCGTTTCAGCTTCTGTTATTAATTCCATAGGAGGTTCAGTTGGCTCTTCTCGTGCCTCTGCCATCTCTTGTATGCCAACCGGATGTTGTTTTGGGGGTCGTAAGGCATGTAATAAATCGGGATGTTGTTGGGGGCGGCCCGTAAGGTATGAAAAGATCGAAAGGATATTGGGGATGATTCCCGTAATGCATGTAAGGATTGAACTGCATTATATTTTCTCTTGTATTTAGTGCGTTTGAATAACTAAGTCCTGGTCGGTTCTGGTCAAATCTATGTTGACGATTCAATGGTCTAGGTTGAGCTATAACAGATACGTTAGGTTGAGGATGTAGTTGACGGTATTGGTATTGGGAAAACGGATTAGGGTTAGTTCTGGGTAATTGAGGTGCTATATATGAAATTGTTTGGCGAATTGGTTGATACATGGCGTTGTATGATGGTTGGAATGGTGTTGTTCGTATTAGTTGGTTATACAGGGTTGTTTCTGCAGTGTCGCTTTCTAAGTCTAACTTATTTGTTAATATCTGCCGTCTACGTTCGGCTTCTTCTAAAAATTCACGAACGTTACCTCGAAATTGGGTATTCCGGAAGTCCTCCAATAGTGGATGATTTGTCTCTGGGGTTTGTAGTTTAGGATCAGATGAGTCCTGAGTTCCGTCCAGGTGGTGAGGTTCGTAACCTCAATGTGTCCGAAGATGGTGAGCTTCTGCCGTTCGTCGGTCGTTTGATATAGTGCCAGGATGAAATCGATGCGGCTGATGAACGTATACAGGGCCTATGGGTCCCCGTTGAAGTGTTCGACTCCTTTTATTTGTCGTTCAACTTGAATCATGTTCGAGTCGGACAGCATTATTGGACTTTGTGCTGCTACTGCCATTTTTTTTTTTATTAGAGTACAAAATTGTTGGTTTCTTTTTTTTTGTTTTTAAATGTTTATAGTTACTGATGTTTCGTGAATAGCGGTTATTTCATAATTTTATTATTGTTATTTTTATTTTTGTATTGTATAGTTTGTTTATTTTTAATTTATTCAAACTTTATATCTTCAGTTTTTTTTTTTTGTTCATTTAAATTTTATTCACTCTTATTGATTTTTCACTTATGTTACGTTTGAAGTCCATAACTCTCCTCTCTTGAAAACACGTTAAGATTTATTTCTTTTGTTATTTTTCGTTGAGTTAGATAGAGATATATATTTTCTTTGAGTGTATATAGTTTTATTTTATATGCACTTATTTAATAGTTCGTATTAAAGATTTTTTTTTTTAACTGATTGATTTGGGTTTACTTCCTTATGTTGTGTTTCACTTAGATTTTAATTTTTCACTTATTTGGTAATTCCTTAATATATTTAGTTTTAGGTTCTTTTTTTATTTTTTTATTTTCCAGCAATTCACTTGCTCGGAGTAACCAAAAAAAATTTCTGTATTTATAGCTCCGGTAAATGTCGGAAGTTCACTGTTGTTTAAACAGATGTGTCTCACTGATCTTTTAAGTGTAGGCGTATTAATGGCCAACACTTTACTTTCACAGTAACACTACGTAAGTTCTTTGGCGGATAACACAGATTACAGGAATTCAAAATTTTATATTTTCGCATCAAGCAATCTTTGAGGTATCGACCGACTGCGCTAGTTAAATAGTTTGTTGATTGAGCCGAACAAATGATCTGTATTTAAACTAAGATCAACGCTGAAAGTTAAATAGTTTTTATTTTCCAAGTCGAACAAATGATCCGTATTTAAACTAGGATCAACTCCGAAATAAATTAAACACTGAATAAATTTGTTTTTGGTTTTATTGAATATCGGTTTAAGATTTATTGAACTTTACTGTATAACTTTCAACTTAAGACTAATTTCGAATGTGAGTGAGATTGAGGAGGGGCCTCTATGGGTTACAGAAATAAAGAATAGGAAAAACGGAATATCTCCCAAGGTTGTGAAGTGAAGTAATAGACGATCGACACGTAGATAACGCAGAAAATAGCTTTAAACGGTAGATCAGCAACTGATAAAATCATTTTATGTTAGTTTAATCTTGGGAGATGTTCTTGGATATTTACGTTTAGGAGAGCCTCAGAGAGAGCAGACGAAACTGCTAGGTCATGCTTGGGAATCTGTTTACAAGAGCGACCCAGTTTGGGTGGCGCGAATATTCAATTAACTGCTGAGCTCCGTGGCATATATGTTTATCGTGATGAGAAGGCGTGAATACGTCACTTCCCTTCCCTTAAAGAGAAGCCTATACTTGGGCTGGGACTGATGGATATAGTAAGGGTAGTGGAACTTCTTCCATTCCAGTTTGTGGTGGTGTGTCCTGATTTTGGTTTTTTCTTAATTTTAGTTTTGTATACATCATTATTCTATATATTTCATTAATTCATTTGTGGGTATTGGCTTAAAATTACAGATTGGATTTAGGTTCTTAATTATATTGGTGACACATTCATTGTTTATTTCTTTATTTTCATTACTATACACTTTGTTTTCTTTTTCAAAATATAATTGTGAATCTGTGTAGTCTAACTGGTAGCCATCATTTGAGTCGGGGTATGGGTTTGATTAATTTTCTTTCGTTTTTTTAATTGTGTTTTGTAGTAATGCATAGCTCTGTTTCTATTATTAATTTTGTAATGGTCAGGGTCTGATTGTTCTACGTTTTTGGTTGGTTTATATGGGTTGTCCAATTTGCCTTTTTGTATTGGTCCTTTTCTGTATCTTGTGTCGATATCTTGGTCTTCTCTACCTTTGTTTAATTTGTCTATTTTAGTTTTCTTTAGTTCCTGAGTGTTCAAGGTAGGTTGTCCTGCGTATAAAAATATGTGAGCGGGCGTTTGTCCCGTGGTGTCATGTTTTGTTTTGTGATTGTAAGTATAAAGTATAGTTTCTATTTTACTCAGGTCTGTTTCAGTATTTTTCATAGTATTGATTATTCTTATTTTTTCGTTATTGGTCTTATGAAAACGTTCTATATCTGCTACTCCTGTTTTTTGTGGTATTTAGCTGTAGTTCTACTCCTTCTGTTTCTAACCATTCTTTTAATGCTAGACTTGAAAATGCATAAATATCTATAACGAATTTGTCTCTACAGAATTCTATACTTGGCGTGAGTTTAAATGGGACTTTGGTATTTCTATGCTCTGACTTTGCTAGATTACAAACTTGACATTCGTTTATAATGTTTTGGATTTGTAGTTGGCTATTTGGAAAAAAGTAGTTTTCACTAAATAATTTCTAAGTTTTCTGGATTCCTGGGTGCAATAACTTTTCATGGGATTGAAGGATTAATTCCTTAAATTCTGCATATGATTTAATGTTTTTTAGTAAAGTGTAAAGAAAAGGTCCACCAAGTTAAAACATGTGTTTGCCTTGTTCTTAAGTGCAGCCGTCAGGCCACCTTTTTATTTCTTCACTTTTCTTCTTATATCTTAGAGTAGGCAGAAATGGTTCAGCCAGCTCAAGAGTAGAGTAGGCAGAAATGGTTCTGCCAGCTCAAGGTCTACAGAGTGTCTGATCTTACAGTATTCAATATATTTGGACTTAGGCTAATTAGCGTAGCTGCGCTGCCGGGTACGCCAGCGGCGGAGCTTATCTGAGCTTATCGGGAGAGCGAGATATGTATGTACGTATGTAATATGCATTTGGTCGGCGTGTGGATGCTGACCATGCACTTATACTTTTTGCCTTCGAGTGGGCAATGCTCTTATACTAATATTGCATAGGCACATACTACATCTCCCTCCTTTTGAAAAATAACGTAACCTAGTGAAGTTATTTTGATTATTAAATGCAAATTATTTTATTTTTATTTTTATTTTGTTTGTGTTTTTGTTTGAACAACAATAGTTGATTTTGTAATGCAAAGATAAAAATATACGTAGTGTATGGAAAATTTGTATAAATGATTAAGGAAAATATAAGTTTAAATTCAATCATGAATGAAATTTCTTTAATCTATCTTTATGAACTATTTGTTTTTTGTTTTTATTAGTAAGTAGCGTAATATTGTTATTATCTCCTATGCTTTCTATCTTATAGGGCCCCGTATATTTAAAGTCTAATTTATGACCTACCTCATTTCTAAGTAAAACTTTATCTCCTACTTCTAATTCTATGTCTATTACTTTTAAGTCATAATTTTCTTTATTTTTTTCTTTCTGTGCTTCAAGAAGTTTCTTGCTCGAGCATATGCTACCTCTAACCTATATTTACTCTCCTTAGCGTAATCATCCATGTTATATATTGGTTCTATGCTATGTAGTTTATTAAAATGTTTTGGTAAATTACTTGTTCTACCGAAAACTAATTCATATGGACAATAATTATGTACCATAGATGGGGTCGTGTTGAAGCAGTATACGAAATATTGAAGCCATACGTCCCAATCGGTTTTGTCCGTCGATATGTAGGATCGTATATACTCGTTTAAAGTTCTATGACTTCTTTCTACTACTCCAACTGTCTGGTGGTGATGAGCTGTTGATGTTATATTTTTATTTCAAATATTTACACAGGTCAGTAATTATTGAATTCTTGTACTCTGTTCCCATGTCCGTTATGAACGTCTTCATTGGACCGTACTTTAGAATAAAAGATTCAAATATAGCTTTTGCGACTGTTTTTGCGCTTTTATTTGCTATTGGTATGGCAACTAAGTACTTGGTTAAATCACATATGAGAGTGACTGCGTACTCGTTACCATTTTCTGACTTGGGTAGTGGACCAATTGTGTCCACAACAACTCTATCGAAGGCATGTTCTGGTGTTTCAGTTATAGTCATTGGAGTCTTTGTGTGCTTTGTTGTTTTTGCTTTTTGGCATTTTTGACATTTTCTTACGTACTCTTTTATGTTTTTACTCATATTTTTCCAGTAATAATGTCTTTTGACCTTGGCCAAGGTTTTTGTAATGCCTGTATGCCCTCCTTGTATTGGATCGTCATGTAATGTAGACAATATAGCTTCTTTTTCTTTTTCATTATTTATTATTCACCGGGATAAGTAGCGCTACTTTTAAATTCTTTAATATTTTATTGCCCATATTTTTAAATTTATCTATTGAAACGTGTTCAAAGATTTTCTTCCACGGTGCCATTTTGATTTGGCTGATATCATATATACCGGCTTGCAATTCAAGCCTTTGGAGAAATTGATCTAAATCAAGAATTCCATTAGTATAAAGATCACCAACATCATATCTTGCAATGATTTTCTTTCCATGTTTAAATAAACATATCGTGTCATTCAATTGCAATGTCACTACTTTTCGTACCTCGTCATTTGCTATGACTTCGTATACGTTGGGCTCTGAAGCTATTTCTTTGGTTTGCTTTTGCAAATCCAATTGTTCTTTTCCTGCGCAGGATTTTTGTCTACTTTGATATCTTGTAGTGACTTTTAATATATTTCCAGTAATTTTCTATAACTCTTTGATGGTTTTTCTTGATAACGCATCAGCTACATGATTATCCTTGTGTTAGATACTTTACCGTAAATTTATATTCCTCTAATTCAAGCCTAATTTAGAACTGGGGTTGACCATAGAGAATAAATATGTCAATGGTCTATGATCTGGTTTCACAGTGAAGGTGTTTTCCGTAAATGTATGTTCTAAAATGTAATATTGTATGAATTGCTGCTAACCCTTGTTCTGTTGTACTCTTATTGCTTTCACCTTTCGTAAAAGCTCTGGATGCATAAGCAACTGGGAGTTGGTGGCCATTATGGTTTTGAGTTAAAACTGCGCCACACGCTTGCTTGCTTGCATCTGTTGTTGCAAAATTCTTTGTTGAAGTCTGGGTACTGCAAGAGTGTTGGGTTAATTAGCTGAGATTTTAAATGTATGAATGCTTTTTGACATTCATCTGTCCACTCGAATGGAACATTCTTTTTACATAATCTTGTTATGTGCCGCGAATAGTCGGAGAAATTTTTGATAAAACGTCTGTAGTAATTGCAAAATGCTACAAAACGTCTAGCGCTGTCCGCATCATGTGGAACTGGGTAGTTCTGAATGACATCATATTTTTTGTCATCCGGCAAAATTCCTTTGTCTGTGCATTTGTGTCCCAAAAATGTGACTTCATGCATGAAAAATGAACATTTTTCAGGATGTAACTTTAGGTTGTATTCCCTGCATTTACCAAAAACTTCAGTGAGGTTTTAAGCATATGTTTTTCGGAACAACCTATGACTATTAAGTCATCCATATAAAGGAATGCTTGAGACGGTTCTATTCCGGAGAATGCTATAGTCATCATTCTTTGGAATGAATTAGGCGCTATTTTTAAGCCAAATGGCAATCGCGTGAAACGATATGAGCCATTGCTGGTTGAGAAAGATGTTATATCTCTCGAGCCTTCATCCAGTTCGATTTGATGAAAACCTGACATTAAATCAAGGCAGGAGAAATATTTTGCTCGACCAAGTTGGTCCAAAATATCATCTATTCTCGGTAGTGGAAATTTGTCAGCTAAAAGTTTCTTATTAATTTGGCGATAGTCTATTACTAATCTCCATTTCTTTTTATCAGAATTCGGGCTTGACTTTTTGGGTACTAATAGCAAAGGGCTATTGTACTGTGAAACTGATGGTTCAACTATTTTATCTTTTATTAATTTCTGAACTTGGGCTTGTATTTCTTCCACTTGACTATGAGGACTTCTATAATTTTTCGTGTATACTGGCTCATCATCTTTTAATCTCAACTGTTGTTTATAAAAATTATTAACTGTTATAGGTTCTGATTCTAATGCAAATATATCTATATATTCGCTGCATATATTTTCTAATTGTGATTTAAACAATTCGGGGAAATTTTTCTTTAATTGAGATAAGACAGTTTTATTTCTGTGTTCACTATTTGCCTGAACTACATTGTAGTTCGAAAGTGGCTCATATTTTAGAGTGTCCATATTGACTAATTGGTCGGAATCGGTTGTATTTAAAATTCGGACAAATGTATTACTTGATGTTGCGATTGTGTTTGCAACATAAATACCAGTTTGAATTTCCTGGTTTGGAATTAAAATGTTATCATCTTTTGATGATACTATTAATCTTCGGACAACTTGGGATCTTGCTGGTAATAACGTTGTGTTAATACCAGAGCTGTATGCTATGGGAATATATATTGGAAATTTCAAATTGTTTGGTCTAATTATAAACCAATCTTCTTCTTGGTTTAAATCGATTTGGCAATTATATTTTTTTATGAAATCTATTCCGATTATTCCATCACACGGTATTGGAAAGTTTTTATCTACTAAATGAAAATCGTGTGGGATAATGTATTTACCTGTCTGTATCTCAATAAAAGTCTGTCCTCGAGACTGAATTTTCTGTTGGCTTATGCCTTGAATGTTTATTTTATTGGTTATTTGAATATTAGAAAATGTGTCAGAGTTCTCTTTGAGAATAGAGATATCTGCACCTGTATCAAGTAGAAAAACTAGTTTTACGCCTGTTTTGGCATGAATGAATGTAGAAAATATGTTGAGATTATAATTGATGGTGTATACTCTATGATCTTCTTCTACTGAGTACCTAAAGGGTGTTGCGAGTTTTCCTGTTCTTGGATTACTCGTACATTGGCATTGTTTCTGTTGTAGTTATTCTGACTGTTGTTACGGCCTCTGTTTCCATTATAACGGCCTCTGTTATAGCCATTACAACGGTTATTATTTCCATTATAGCGGTTTTGATAACCGTTATTCTGGTAACCGTTATTTTGGTAACCGTTATTTTGGTAACCGTTATGGTAGTTGCCTCTAATACTATTGTTATTAAAGCCTCTACCGCGGTTACTACCTCTATTGGCATTTCCGTATCCTCTGTTGGGTCTGTTACCTCTAAAATACATCACTTTATTGATGTCACCGGTAACTCTTGTGCTCGTTCTTATGTATGCGCTTATCGCTGCATCCATAGTGGTGCAAGTCCCTGCTTCCAGTACTGTTTGATACTTTCGTGCTCAGCACGATGTATCATGGTTTTAATTGCCTCTCTGGTGCTTAGACCAGTGGCATGTTCTAGAGGTATACCCTCATCGATATAGGAGGCTTCTAAAAGTTTTCTCAGGCTATCAACTTCAGCGGTAAATTGCGTTGCAGTTTTACCTCTCTGCTGAACTGTTGCTAGCTTTGCTTTGACATTACTGGATGTCTCACCGACAACTACTTTCTGCAATTTGTTTATAATTGCTGGAATTGTCGTTTCATTGTCAACTGAGTTCAAAATTGTGCCAACCATTTTTGACTTAATGACCTCAACTGCAATGTCTTCAAATGGTCCCTTAGCTAGGTCTACCAATTTGATTGCCTTAATGAATCTTTGTAAATGGATCTTTTGCCCATCAAATTCTGGCACTGTGCAAGCGACTTCCCTAATGTAAGACCTAATGGCAGCTGCTTCTTCTGCCATGGTTAAGTTATTTTCGGAGTCGGCTGCGTTATTTGTTTTATCGTCGTTCTTCAGCATTAATTTTGCTGGTATAGTTAGATCGTGAAGATCTTCCTCTTTAATGTCTTCCTTGACTATAGTCCTATCTTCCTCGTCAGAGTTAATGCTGTCTTCATTCAAATTTGCTCTTAGTGGGGTGTTTACTATGGTTGGAATTTCTATCTGGAGACTGAATTTATTTTTTATAAGTATTAATTTTCCTCTTAATGTCACCAGTAGTTCCAAAGCCTTAGCACACTGTTTGCGTTCCAAATTCTTTCTATTTTGTTGGATCAACTCTCTGATTTCATTATAACTATTTACCAAGACTTGGGCATTCTTATTAATTGTTACAGCTTGTATTGATCTGTTTTGCGTTAAGCACTTATAGGATTTTCTGAAATTTTCATTTGGATCTTTTATCTGATCAACAAGCTTTTCCCAGTCCATGCTTTGGTATACTCATAACTTCAAATTTATGCATTTGTATATTTTTTTGTTCTAATCCAGATAAATTCAATATTACGTTTTATATTTTTTTTTTTATTTATTATTTTTTCTTCATATAATTTTTCTCGTTTTTTCATTCATAATTGACTTTATTAAAGATCTTCCTTAAATATTATCTATACCGTAAGCAGTGCTACGGTATCGTTTCTTAAGACACTTTATGCAGTTTGTATATTTTTATTAATGCATTGGATTTCAGTTTTACTTATTTCATTTGTCTCTATAGACATTTATGTTTGGAATTATCTATTTATAAAATCTTTCAATGTTCGCAAGAGTAAAAAAAAAAAATTGTATTTTACATTGTTGCCTGCCTGATTCTAGCTATGGCTTCACGGGCCATATTGGGTTAACAGGGCATAATAGTATATGCTCCGTTTTACAATATTTCTTACAATTTTTCTTATCTGTATATTTTATATTTACTATATATTTATATATATTTATTATTATATTCTGCTGTTGATGATGCTCATCAGGTGTCAGCTGGGCGTCGCCGGGGGTGGCACGCTGACACTCCCTCGCTGCTGTCTATCTGTTGGGTGTCAGCTGGGCGTCGCCGGGGGTGGCACGCTGACACTCCCTCGCTGCTGTCTATTTCTTCGCCGCTGAAGACGTCGATGGTCGCTCACAAGTCCCCAGGCAGTGGGGACTCCAGATTCCTTCGCAGCCAGGGGGGCAGGACTTTTTTGGCTTTGTTAATGCTGGTGCTGGTGCTGGACATGCCTGGTGTTTTGGAATTTCATTAATTTCGGGTATATTCTTAATGTTATCTGAGTGAGTTTTCTCGAGTTTATGGGTCCTTAATTCTTGCTGATATTCCCGCAAGTGGTCTAGCTCTGCTTGTAGCTTTAGAGCTGTCGACCAAACCGGTGGCGTTTGCTGACCGTATATTAGCCACTTTAAGTGGGCTATACGTTTATTCAGCTTAGTTTTCAAACCGCCACGGTGTTTTCCCATACTCAATAGAACTCTACTCACTCAGATTCTTCCTTAGTTTTGGGAATTCCAATTCCATGTAAAGAAAAGGTGTCTTCTTCCAGTCCAGTATTCCAGCTTGGTCAATTCTTCCTTAGTTTTTAGGCTAGTTTTGGTTCCATTTAATTATTCCTTGTGTGTCTTGACACTAACTTGGGTCAATTCGTCCAGCGTTGGACGACTGTCACGGCCGCCATGTAAAGAAAAGGTCCACCAAGTTAAAACACGTGTTTGCCTTGTTCTTAAGTGCAGCCGTCAGGCCACCTTTTTATTTCTTCACTTTTCTTCTTATATCTTAGAGTAGGCAGAAATGGTTCAGCCAGCTCAAGAGTAGAGTAGGCAGAAATGGTTCTGCCAGCTCAAGGTCTACAGAGTGTCTGATCTTACAGTATTCAATATATTTGGACTTAGGCTAATTAGCGTAGCTGCGCTGCCGGGTACGCCAGTGGCGGAGCTTATCTGAGCTTATATCTGAGCTTATCGGGAGAGCGAGATATGTATGTACGTATGTAATATGCATTTGGTCGGCGTGTGGATGCTGACCATGCACTTATACTTTTTGCCATCGAGTGGGCAATGCTCTTATACTAATATTGCATAGGCACATACTACAAAAGTTAGGCTTCTAATTACCTTTGTGGTGCTTGGGTTGATAATTTCTTTATGGGCTGCCTGTATTGTTTTAAAATCAACGTCGCTGTCTATGTATAAAGCGCTGTGGTTGTTTACGAAGTAATCTATCAAATACTGTTTGGCTTTTTTATAAGTGAGAGTTTCGTACGAAATATGAATGATCTTATTCTTATAATAATTCTCCTGTTTTACTTTTTCTGGTCCCTTAGTGAAAATGACTTGTCTATTGTAATTATTTACCGCTTTTTCTGTTAGGGAAATTAAATTCTGGTTGTCTGTAAGCTCTGGTAGCTTCAGTAGCTGGTAGCTTCAGTAAAGAACGCTTCCTCTATAGTAATCCTGGATAGGGCATCTGCTACATGATTTTCTTTGCCTTTGACGTATTTAATATCGAAGTCGTATTCTGCTAGTCTGAATTTCCACCTTGTTAATTTAGCGTTGGGCTCCTTCATCTTGTGCAACCAGCACAACGGTTGGTGATCACTTGCTATTTCAAAATGTCGACCTAGCAAATAGTGTCTAAGCGTTTTCGTTGCTCAAACAATAGCTAGTAGTTCTCTTTCAATCGTACTGTAGTTTGTTTCATGGTCATTAAGTGTTCTGCTAATATAACTTATGGGGTGACCATC